>NW_020837963.1:12110273-12129918 GCF_003676395.1 Aethalodelphis obliquidens
CCCCGCCACCGGAATTCTAATGTACAGACAGGGCTGGGGACCAGTGCTCTGTAGAGCGGGGCTGAGGTTTGGGGGCACCAGCTTTGAAAGGAAGCTTGAACAATGTAATAAGCAAAAGGAATGTCAACCCTATTTGCATCAAAGACCACAAACTGCTTAAGCACCACCTTCCCAGCAGTTTTTATTCAAACGATGGATGAGCTCATTTGAAGCACATCTTATCTATTTGTTAAAGCACTTGCAGGATTCTCTTAAATGCATAGGCAACTTTCACTTCTCCTTGTCCTGTCAGCAGTTACTGCCTGAATTTGAAAGTCATAAAACTCCTTTCCTTAAATAAATTTTTTAAAAGTTCTATAAACTATGTATCTCCTAAAAGAATATGAGGGCTGGACCATGTAGCTATAAGCAAATATGGACACAAAATCATGTCCGGTGAAAAGAGTAGAATATAAAATAGTACTAGATGCAACTGTATGCAAAGTAATGCAACTATTGGGTACTTTCATGGAATTTTTTCATTCATCAGGTACAACATACGATGAAGATTCCAAATTATTTTAAAAGTGTTCTATAACTCAGACATTTTCTAGAAGGTCAATTTAACACTAATTAGGGCATGTATTCATCAGCATTTTTGACGTTTTCCAGGCAAAAGCTACCCTGTGATTCTGTCTCAAATGAGTTTCTTTCTCAGTGGCTCTATTTTGGTGGTCTCCTGACTTGGGGTCTCTAGAGGGTTTTAGTTAGGTGATTGTTTTTTTAATCTTTCCCTTGAAAGCACCCCTTCTCCCTTTAGTGACATCACATACTTGGACAACTCTGGAACTACAGTCTTGCTCATCTTTTAATTCCTTGCAAACTGAGCACTTTTGTCAACCCACCATGGTGAAATGACACGCACTTTGCCTTAAAAGTAAGTCCTTTAACCTTGAAAAAATTTTATTTCCCTTTTGTCTTCCAAGGAAATGAGGTCGCAACCTACATTCTTTACTTCACAGAACATGTGTTTTTTGAAAAGCAGGCATCAATCTGCTTGCATATTAAAACCGAAACCTAAAATTATGTCATTGGTAAGGGAATACGTTTTTCCTAAATAAAATTACTGCCCTTAATTAACACGAAAAAATGTTATTTTTATTTTTATCTTTAACCTAAGCTATAATTCATTTTAATTCGAGTGGAAAACATCAATGTTCCAAGTTGATCTTCTTAACATGAGACCTCTTCAAAAATGTCGGACACGGCTTCCCTGGTGGCGCAGTGGTTGAGAGTCCGCCTGCCGATGCAGGGGACACGGGTTCGTGCCCCGGTCCAGGAAGATCCCACATGCCGCGGAGCGGCTGGGCCCGTGAGCCACGGCCGCTGAGCCTGCGCGTCCGGAGCCTGTGTTCCGCAACGGGAGAGGTCACAACGGTGAGAGGCCCGCATACCTCAAAACAAACCAACAAACAAAAAATAATACTGGACGCTTGCTGAGATGAAGAATGGAATCTGGAAGAAAATTAAGTAGGATCCTTATACCTCATACTTTAGAACAAAATGAATCCCACGTATATCAAAGATTCAAGCATTAAAAAAGAAACCACAAAATACTTGAAGAAAACATGGGAAAATTTGTTACAATCTGGAAGCAGGAAAAGGACTTTCTAAAGAAAGTATAAAACAACCTAGAAGTCATAGAGTGTAGGTAGACAAATTTGACTACAACAAAACAGAACATGTCTAAGGGAAAACAAGATCTCCATAATCAAAAATCAAGACAATAACAAACTGGAAAACAATATTTGGATTTCATATTACAAAAAAAACCCTTATTTAATACAAAAAATCTTTACAAAGAAGTCTAACGGTTCAAGAGAAAAGTGGGCAAAGGATATTATCACAGTTTGCAATAAAAGGAATATGTGAGTGTCAGAGAGCAGGCACGCTCGCTCATAATGGTAGGAGTGTACACTGCTGGTGAGAATGTGAAATGGTATAGCCACAATAGAAACAGTACGGTGGTTCCTCAAAAAATTAAGAATAGAATTTCCCTATGGTCCACCAATCGCACTTCTGGGTATATATCTAAAAGAACAGAAAGTAGGTTCTCAAAGAGATACTTGTGCACCCATATTTATAGCAGCATTGTTCACAATAGCCAAGAGGTGGAGGCCACTCTCGTGTACATTGGTAGATAATTGGGTAAACAAAATATGCTCTATACACAAGATGGAATACTATTCGGCCTTAAAAAGGAAGTAAATTCTGACCCATGTTACAACGTGGGTGAAGCCTGAGGACATTACCCTAAGTGAAATATGCCAGTCACAAGAGAGGCAAATACTGCATAATTCCACATAGATGAGGTCTCTAGGATAGTCAAATTCATAGAAACGGAAGGTAGAACAGCAGCTGTTAAGAGGTGGGGGGGAGGAATGGAGAGTTTCCGATTAATGGGCACAGAGTTTCAGGGGTTTTTTTTCCTTTATTTAAAAATATTTTATTTCACATTAGAGTATAGTTGATTTACAATGTTGTGTTAGTTTCAGGTGTACAGCAAAGTGATTCACTTGTACATATATAGATACACATAGCTATTGTTTTTCAGATTCTTTTCCCATTCAGGTTATTTGAGAATATTGAGTAGAGTTCCCTGTGCTATAGAGTAGGTCCTTGTTGATTATCTATTTTATATATAGTAGTGTGTATATGTTAATCCCAAACTCCTAATGGGCACAGAGTTTCCATTTTGCAAGATGAAGAAGTTCTGGAGATTGGTTGCACAACAATGTGAATATACTTAACACTACTGATCTGTACACTTAGAAATGGTTCAGATAATTAAGGTTTTATTTTACCACGGTAAAAAATGTTGTAAAGATATTTAAAAAGAGTAGGAGTGTAAATTGACACAACTTCTGTTATGAAAATTTAGCAAATATCTCTTTATAAATATATAATACTGACAAAATTTTATATTCACATACCTTTGACTTAATAATTCCACTTATAGAAACTGAAACTACTAATACACCTGCACATGTGTAAAATTAGGTACCTAAGAGGATATTCACTGCAACTTTAACACAGCAAAGAGACTGGAACACTTAAGTCATCTGTGAGACCTTTAAATAGTACATTGAAAGAATGTCTTTAAATAACGTATCTTTGAAAACATTCCATAATAATTTATATAAACTGGTACATCCGTAGAATGTTAAAAGGGAAAAAAGGGGAGTAGCTCTCTATGAAGTTTTATGGAATGATCCCAATTACATTGTTAAAAGGAAAAAAAAGCAAGGTACAAGTATGTGTTTACGGAACGCTACATATGTGGAGGAAAATGAAGATACAGTTATATATCTGTGTATGCACATCTCCATCAAGATACACAAGAAACTGATAACTTAGTGCCTGGAGTACAGACTGAGAGGAAAATATACTTTGCAGGATGTATTTTTGTGTACTTTAATTTTGTATCATGTGTTTCGAATTTGTATCATAAGATATTGGGCCTCAAATATCTGAGTCCTAAGAACAATTTTGCTGTCGAAATTCATTGCCTTTACCTGCTTCCTTCCCTCCCAACTCCCTACCTGTCTTTGAGCCTCACCCTTCACAGACACAACCTTGTCTCACCAAGTCCCAGCAGTTTGCGCATCCATTTGTTTCTTCCACAGAAAAAGGGTAAACCCTTAAATATTCCATTTTTAAGAGTTTCACAAGAAACTGTAGTAAATATTTTCATTGCTTTCCTATTACTTTGGATGCAGGATCAATATTTCTTTGAATGCAACACAATACCAGAAGGGACCATGAAGGAGTGAGGCGTTATATATGGGTTCTACGTGCATAAATATTACCTTCTCTGACACACTCATAACATTAGGAAAGGGGATTGGTAATAGCCAGCCCATCTGTCATCAACTCAAATTCTTTCCTGTTAAATAATCAGTTAATATACTAATTTAAATTTTTAAAATAATGAGACAAGATATAGAGGATTAAGTATAAGGTCCAAAATTATAAAGATAACCAAAAGAATGAAAATAATAATATAAATATCAAACACTTGGACTTCCCTGGTAGTCCAGTGGTTAAGACTCTGCGCTTCCAACCCAGGGGGTGTGGGTTCAATCCCTGGTCAGGGAACTAAGATCCCGCAGGCCTCGTGGCGCAGCCAAAAAATTAAAGAAAAAAAAAAAATCAAACACTTGGAGGAAGGAATTAGTAAAAATGAGGTGAATTCTCAATTTTCACAGAGGAGAGTCAATAATATTGACTAGTCTAGTATAATAATAAAGTCAATAATATTGAATAGTCTAAGGTAACAAATCAAGAAAGAGCTGCGCAGGCAGATTATCTACACTGCAGTTATGGAGACAACTAGGAATGGAACTGAAGGCTGAAACTGGTGCTAAGAAGTGAATCGAGAAACTGTTGCTTTCTATTATAAGCTCTTCTTTATTATGTGATGTATTATATGCATATTTTTTATAAATTTTTGAAACAATTTTTTACTGAAAAAAGTCTATTATAAGCCTACAACTTATAAGGATATATAAGCCTACAACAAGCATAAGGATACCCCCGAAATAGATACATAAATAAAATTAATTTAAAAAATTTAAATTTGAGACATGGACTCTATCCTCAAGGAGCTCATGTTCTCATAGGGACAACAGTATTTGAATACATGGGAACACACACACATGTGTATACATGTACATATATATACACACGTGTGTGTGATCATACCTAAGAACTGAAATAGAACATTGTTTAGGGGCAGAGGAGACCCAGAGTTGGGGAGTAGTCAAGGGAGACTTCACTGAACAAGTGAAGGATGGCTGTTCTAGGCAGAGAGGACTTGAGGTTTGGTGGAGCAGGGTACACCATCAGTCACTGAGGTACCTGAGTGGGAAAAGTGAGGTTGGTCTAACAGTGTGGAGATGATACTACCACTGAGAGAAGAGAGCCCAGGGTGCCAGGTAGAAGTAGGTGTGAGGTGATGATGATCTGCTCTAAGGGAGGAGGGAGGGAAACGGAGTCCTCCCCTTTACCCCGTGACTCTGACAGTCTGTAGACCCCAGATGGCAGCTCAGGATTTTGTATTTTTATAGAGCTAAATGTAAGGGGTTCTGTTGCCAGCAAAGGTGATATTCCCCACCCTTCCTACAGACAGATGCCTCAGTGTCATCCTCGGCAGACCTATACTTGTAAAAAAAAAAAAAAAGGCAAATAGCTGAGGAGGATTTGGTTAGATGATCAGTAGGGCCTGGGTTTTGATGTTGGTGATACATAAAGAATACTAGCAGAGTCAGTGGGCACAGGTTCAAACCCCAGCTCCTCCACTTACTAGTATCACAAGTGTTACTTAATCTCTCTAAGTTACAGTTTACTCATTTACAAGATGGTGGCAATAATGACTTTCTCATAGGAAGGGTGGTTTCCATGGGAAAATGTGAACAAAGCCCCTCCTACCTGCACTCCACACACTGGAGGTTCCTTTCTCTGGTGCCTAGCAACCACTCCCAGGTCTGCTCTCAGTTCTAAGGTTTCACTGGATCTGACTCCACCCCTAACTCCAGGGCAGCCATGTGACCCAGGCCTTAGCCAATCAGCACATTCCATTCTCCTTGGCTGCCTGCGATTGGCTCAAGGGTGAGCATGTGACCCAATTCAGTTCAAGGAAAATTTAGGCCCAGGATTTTTTCATTGTTCAGCTGTTGGAGGAAAGTAAGCTATTTACCCACAGACAGCAATCTAGATTGATACTGGCTTGGAAGTAGAGGTGACTATTGTGCCAACATGTGGAGTTCAAGAATGAAGTAATCATGAAGGAGAACAGAATGGAGAGATGGAAAGATCCATATTTATTATTGAGGCCCTGGATACACTTATTCCTGTAGCCAGGCTGTCCCTGACTTTTCTAGGGGGGAGCCTACACATTTCTTTTCTTCAGCCATTCTGGGTTGGTTTTTCTGTCACTTGTAACCCAATGTGCCCTGTTAAATATTCTTTCTATCTCCCGCCTCTCAGTAACTATACAAGTTCCCAAATTTAAGTACTTCCGTGCAAAGGAAAAGGAGTTTTTCTCTTTGTCTTCCCTCTTCCCAGCAATAGAGCAACACACCAGAAACAGCTTGCCAAGTGGCTCGGACTTCCCTTCCCAAACAAGCACCTCTAGGTCCCATTGGAAGCAAATCCATCTAGCGTCAAAAGCAACCACCTGCTTTTCTCTTCATCATTCTTTTCTCATCAAGTTTCTCTACTACACCCACCCCCTCCACCCTCGCTCCGGTTTCCCAGTCAATGAAGGTCCCCATATGGACACGCTGATTCTTTCCGCATCCATCTTTCCCAGTCTTTTTATCCCGCAGTCTATGGCCTCAGTAGCTACTGCCATACGTTTCCTCTCCTCCTCCATATTTCAGGGCCGGAAAACGCTTGGTAAACATTTGCTCCCAACACCTACCAGTGGATCTTCTTTTATTAAGGAGGGAGCCTTGTGTGGTGGTGAGAAGGTTTCAGTCAACCTTGAATTTATAAATAGCTAACACTCCAATTGGTTGTGAGCCTGGCAGAACGGGTAACATATGCATGCCCCCCATTTGAGTGGGCCCAGCTTATGTTATGTTGAGCAATTTTTTTCTAGAAACGAATAAAAATTAAATTATGACAAAATGCCTTCATTCCCTGTTATTCATCTCAGATGTTAGTTTTTAATCATGCACTCCATAACTTTAATCAGAATCCTCATCGTTTGAAGACTGATAGCAATTCTCTTTCCATAGAAGGGAGCCGCAAAATATACAGGTGTGCCCTGTAATTTGTTACAATGTAATAAAATGGTGGTTTGGGTTTACTTTTGCCCTAAAACCCTGAACTAAAAACAAAATGACCAAACATAAAGCAAAATGAATCCTCAAAACTGAGAAAATTTTTACCATATTTATTTTCTCCTTACTTTCCTTAAAAATATCATAAATCAAAAAAAAAAAATATATCATAAATCCTTTGGAAAATCCCACCAACCTCGCTGTAATTCCTGGTAATTAGGAACAGAAAGAGGCTGAACAAATAAGATTCCCCATCCACCTCACCTTATCTGTCCGAATTAATCTCCTCTCATGCAAAAAACAAAAACAAAAATCATAACTCCTAGGGAGAGCCAAATTGACCAGCCTTGGTTTTTTCCTCTTCTCTCAGGAAGAAATGGCATCAGAGAAGCAAAGACAGAAAGGGAAAGTGAGAGTTGTGGCCACAGGCCTGGATAATCTACTCAGTTTCCAAACTGAAACATTGGTTCCCGGACAGGTGACCTGGCTGATCTGAGTAGCTGATTAGCCCCAAGAAGAACATGCGCACAGACCTTGAGAGAAGCTGCAAGCAAGCCACAAAGGTTCTGTGACAATAGGGGGAAAATTCACCATCAAGGCGAGAAAGTCTCCCTTTAAAAAAAAGCATTTACTCTGTCTCATAATCACAGAGTGCGTGTTTTACTACCTGAAAGCTAGTTATTCCTATAGTCACGAAATGCTAACTGCCTGGGGTCACTCAGCTCCTTAGTGACCGCACTGAGGCAAGAGTTGGCCTCCTGACCTCATGGGTGGATGGTCCCCCATGATCTGCTCTTCCTATAAAATTGTTGCAGCGTTTCCAGAGATTGTCTTGAGTGGTGTGCTCTGACCATTCAAATATCTCTCTTTCACAGGAGCCCTCAAAGTGGATTAGAATGAAAAAATGGAGGAGAATGAATCTCCCAGAGAGAGCACTGGCTCAGGAGTCATTGGACCCAGTTCAGTGGTGGTTCTACAAGGCTGGCTGAGAATCACCTTCTCCTTCTCTGCTTTGCTCAGCTTTAAAATTAGGATTCTGCCATCATTAAAAAAAAATCTACAAACAATAAATGCTAGAGAGGGTGTAGAGAAAAGGGAACCCTCTAGCACTGTTAGTGGGAATGTAAATTGATATAGCCACTACGGAAAACAGTATGGAGGTTCCTTAAAAAACTAAAAATAGAATTACCATATGACCCTGCAATCCCACTACTGGGCATATATCCAGAGAAAACCATAATTCAAAAAGACACATGCACCCCAATGTTCATTGTAGCACCATTTACGATAGCCAGGTCATGGAAGCAACCTAAATGCTCATCGACAGACGAATGGATAAAGAAGATGTGGTATACATATACAATGGAATATTACTCAGCCATAAAAAGGAACAAAATTGAATCATTTGTAGATACATGGATGGACCTAGAGACTGTCATACAGAGTGAAGTAAGTCAGAAAGAAACAAACAAATATCGTATATTAATGCATATATGTGGAATCTAGAAAAATGGTATAGATGATCTTATTTGCAAAACAGAAATAGAGACACAGATGTAGAGAACAAATGTCTGGACACCAAAGGGGGAAAAGGGGAGGTGGGATGAACTGGGAGATTGGGATTGACATATATACATTACTTTATATAAAATAGATAACTAATGAGAACCTACTGGATATCTCAGGGAGCTCTACTCACTGATCTTTGGTGACCTAAATTGGAAGGAAATCCAAAAAAGAGGGGATATATGTATATGTATAGCTGATTCACTTTGCTGTACAGTAGAAACTAACACAGCATTGTAAAACAACTATACTCCAACAAAAATTAATTTAAAAATAAATAAATAAAATTAGGATTCTACTTTCTCTAGCTCACGAGAATGGCCTATGGACAAAGAACACAAACTTACAAAAAACATTCCCAATGCTCTTCTTTGACCATTTTGAAATTTGTTATTAAATTTAACAGCCTGAGATGCAAAGCAAAGGGCAGTCTTTATATGCAAGAATATAAAAATAAAGTTCAAATATAGGCTCATAGTATAACTACTTATGAAAACAATACAATTGTAGTTCCATATTTTTGGTTAATATATTTTCATATATTTTAATGCTAAAACCAACCAATGCCCAAGTAGATGACATATTTTCTATTTATTTCTTTTATTTATTCTGTTTCTTTCTTTTCTCGTTGCTACCCATTTGCTCAACTAAGACTCCTATCTCAGCAGTTTCAGCATAAATGCAAGATTTGTGAAATTGAAATATAGTCAGGAGTTACAACCATTCTTCAGTGTTCTTATAACCAAGTAATGAAACAGATCTTCCAACAAGTAGCCTTAAAAATTGTCACATATTTTTTTAAAAAGTCAGATGTACGGGGATGCAATTTGTGAATGGGCTAGGTTATAAACATTAATGACCTTCAGTCTTTGGCCATAAGAAAAATGTTAAGAAATTAAGATATTGAATCTAAACTACTTCAAACCCATTTGAGAAAGAAACAGGCTATATATAAATGCACAGAATATATATAATATATCAAAACCGATTCCCTTCTAGACTTCCCCATTTCTGCCAGTTTTTTATTTAAATCTGTTCCTGACTCAGCCCGCTGCCCACCCTGCCCCAAATCCCACCACCACCTCGATTTCTGTCCCCCTCTCTTCTTCACCTCCAGACAGGCATGCGGCATTGCCTAATAGTATGGATTCTGGAGTCAAACTGCATGAATTCAGACTCCAACTCTGCCTTGCACTGTGTGACCTTGGTCGAGTTATATAACCTTTCCAAGTCTCCACTGCCTAATCTATCAAGTGCAAATAATAACAGTATCCACTAATAGGGTCATGGTAAACAAATGTGAAGTGTGGATCACAGTCCTTGATACAGAGAAAAGATCCAATAAGTTCTAAGTATTGTGGTGGCGGTAGTGACGGTCCATGCTTAGACTCCTCCCCGGCATTCATCTCTGCAGCCTCTGCCCGCTTCAACCCCTATGGGGCCTTTTTGCCAGACCGTCTCCCTTACAAGATCCACGTTTCTTAGCCCATCGAGCCGATGGCAGCCGGAACAAGAGAGGTCCCACGTGGACTGTCTTTGAGCCGTCTCATCTCCCGGGAGACACAGGCAATGAATCACAGAGGACCTCGAACTGGCAGAGGACACTGGGCAATGGCTGTCAGTGCAGAGCTGAGTAGCGAGGGCAGCTGGGCCCCCGCCTACACCCCAGCCCCCCTCTGCCCCGTCCTCCCCCAGCCCTGTCTCGTGTGCCTCTAATCTGGCTTCCGAACATTCAGCCCAGCCTGTCACACCACATTATTGACTTCTCTTTTCTTTTAATATTTCGGCCAGGCCACGCATCAGGCAGGATCTTAGTTCCTTGACAGGGATTGAACCCTCGCCCCCTGCAGTGGAAGCACGGAGTCTTAACCACTGGACCACCGGGGAAGCCCCTTGACTTCTTCTTCTTAGAGAAGAGCCTGTAAATAATCATCTTTGAATTGAATTAGAATAGGAGGCTCTCGAATCAGAACTTGAAACCCAGTGTCTAGTACGGCCCCTTCTGGAGCACAGTTTGTTCTCACTGATATTCGAAGCTCCTAAAATAAGCCATTCTCCCCAAAGACAAGGTCTTTTGAAAAGGTGGAAAGAGCCACAATACATGCTAGAGAAGATCTCTCATGGCCCTCCTTTTTTTGAAAATGAGGAGATGCCGGCCACAATAAGGTCATGATTCTCCTGAGGTCACGGTGGTTAGCCCCTCCCAGGAAAGTCCATCCTGATTTTCTCTCACACACAGACATGCATGTCAGTCAATGCCCAGCAAGTGACTGTCTTGTATAAAAATTCTCATTACTTTTATCGAGTAGAAATAACATAATAAGGATCTGTCTCTATCTTTTAGTCCTCTCTTCTATTTTGGGTGTGTTTTATTGTAGTTGTTTGTTTTGTTTTGCTTTTTAAATAGACTTACAGGGTCTAGTAGATACTCCAAGTATATCAGTAAGTTATGCTTACCAGTTTGTAGCATTTGTCTTTTACTGCTACTTTTTCATTCTTAAAGTTATAACAATTATTTTGCCTGGTAAACATATATATTAAAATATTTTTGAAATAAGCTGCATATATTTTTGATATAGGAAGATATTCATGCTATAATGTTGAGTGAGAAGAGTGTACAAAATAATAGATATTGGGCTTCCCTGGTGGCACAGTGGTTAAGAATCCGCCTGCCAATGCAGGGGACATGGGCTGGAGCCCTGGTCTGGGAAGATCCCACCTGCCGCAGAGCAACTAAGCCCATGCGCCACAACTACTGAGCCTGTGCTCTAGAGCTCACGAGCCACAACTACTGAGCCTGCGTGCCACAACTACTGAAGCCCACGCGCCTAGAGCCCATGCTCCGCAACAAGAGAAGCCACCGCAATGAGAAACCTGTGCACCACATTGAAAAGTAGCCCCCGCTCACCACAACTAGAGAAAGCCCATGCGCAGCAACGAAGACCCAAGGCAGCCAAAAATAAATAAATAAATAGATAAATAAATAAAAATAATAATAGATATTGTTTGATTTCCTATTCATTCCTTTTTGCACATTATAAAATCTGGAAGATTGGTCGTTAGAATACCAACAGTAGTTATCTCTAGGAAGGTAAGATTACAAGGTTTTTTCCCCCTTATTTCTAATAAATTAATGCATGTTGTTCAGTTACTAATATAATTGAATACATTTATATTTTAAATAAGTACAAAAAGAATGTTCCCAAAGCATGTTTCATACCACTTCTCTCTCGTTAATTTCCTGTTAATGTCCTTTCCAGTTGGAAGGATGAGTCTTGCCCACTGCACAGAAGACCTCTGGCAGCCCGCTGATGTCATCTGGGATAAAACCCTGCCCCTGAGAACAGATTCTTCTTTTCCAGTCCCTCAGAATGAAACGTGGTAATATATCTGTCTGCCTTAATCACTTCATGCCTCTGCCTGTAGGCTGTTACCTGCAACTCTTCTCTCTGAAGAAGAAAAAGATTTTCTGACTCTAACTGGCCATGATTACTCACTCACCCTGCAAGGTTCTGCCTCCCCGCCCGTCTGTGGCTGCCCTCTGCCCCAGCGGAATCAATCACCTCTTCTGCCCTTGCTTCAAACCTCTAGTGATATATTGAGCGTGGCTTGCCCGTCTGCCTCCCCCATCTACATAGAAGCCCCTTGAGGACAAGGCCTGGGCCCTTTGGGTTGAGCTGCTTTACGCCCTCCCTCCCAGCACAGTGTGTGGCCACAGCACTAGCTCAGTCCCTGTCGGCTCAGTGAATGTTCTAGGTTAATGAACCGATCCAGCAGAACTTTCTCAGCTCCTCAGAGTAAACCTAGTTACAGGTGAATAGCATCTGGCAGGAGGGAAGGGTTAGATTCATAAGACTAGAATCACAAATAATTAAAATCACGCTTCAAAATCCCCCAAATCGCCCATGAATTTAGTATACATGGTTTTGTGAATAAAACCCATTTCATAATACAAGGGTATAAATTTATAATATATGTGATAACACAAAGAGTACATATGAAAATATAGTTGTAGAGCATATTTAAGAAAGAGGAAGCAGACCATGCATGGTTTGACTTGTGAAAATTAAATATGATTCTGCTGTATGAATCCCCATGCCCCGGTAGCACCTGGAGCCTTGTAATCCGGCGGGTATCACACTGTTTTATAACTGATCATCTACATGTCTGTCACCTCATGTGACTGAGTGGAAGGACCATGTTTTTCTATTTGTCCTCAAGAGCTTAGCACGGTACCTACCCCACGTCATTAAAGATACCTAAAGCTTATTAATATGTGTCAGGCACTGTACTAGGTGTTTGTACATTATCTCATATTATACTTCAATAGTCCTCAAAAGATTATTATCCTAATCTTATGGAATGATTTAGTTAATTTGCATGAAGGGACCCAAGTAGTCTGGGAAAAGCCAAGATTCAAATACAGGTCTTATCTGCCTCCAAATCCTATTCTCATGACCATTGTCTTTACCATTATAAAGAATGTGATTTAGTGAGCATTTACTAATTCCTAATTACTTACCAGAGAGGCTGGGGACATAGCTAAGAAAATTAACAACAAAGGTGATCAATTAGAGTAGAGTAAGAAGACACTATTGAAGTCTAATCAAAAATAAGAATAACATCACAAAATATAATTCAGGAAGAAGATAGTCAAAAACCTGATTGCCCACAATCCTTTGGTAACACATCCACTAGTTGAAGCAGAGAGTTGTATATATATGAACTACAGCTACTGTAGGAAAAAGCACAAGTTCAAGGGGGGTGGGATATAAGATTTAAGGTGTATTAGAAATGACTGAGTGGTGTAGGTATATTCTGTTTATGTCCCACTGTGACAGGAAAATGGTAGGTGGCATCAATCAAAAAGAAAAGAACAGAAAAGAAAGCATCAAGGTATGTTACTAATGTGTTTTATTTTCAGGCAAGGAAGGAGCCAACCAGGAATTAGAAGGCAGAAGTGTAGGGCCCCTTCTGCCTCTAACAGTTAACTCCATGACCTTGGGCAATCCCTGAAGTTCGGGTTACCCATCTGTGAACTTGGGATAAATTAGAAGATGCAGGGTTGTTTGTCGACAGCCATATGCTTCTTTTCTCATGTGCCTCTCCAGTGGTCCTATCACAGGAACCCCAGTGTACGGCAGAGCACGGTGGAAGGCAGCCCATCTCCTCTGGCCACAGCTCACCTGCATGAAATGTACGCAGGGGTAATTGAGTTTCCTTGGAAAAGGACGCTGGCGAGGTGGCTGGTGTGCTTGCTAAGATGACTCACGTGCAAAGCATGGAGTGCGTGTGAGCAAGCAAAAGCAAGGACTCACTAAAACAAGTATTCATATACTACATGTGCCCATTTATTAAATATAGATGACATTAAATATGTGTGCTACACACCCTGCAGTGCTCTGGTGTAAGCAAAAGTCACACCTTCTTGTGTTGCATACTTCGTGCTTGGGTGAATTGGCTAAACAGAAAAAATGTTCAAAAATATCTTCTGGATCCACTTGAAAGGCACTAGAGGTCTGTACTTGGCTGGGGCAGTGACTAGAATACAGAAACCGGCAAAGGAGGCCACGTTCAGGGACAGCCAGGAGCCGGAAGGAACTCCTAGGCTCCGGGGTCACGCCAAGGCTGAGACTCCAGTCTGAGGGTGTCTCTTTTTCTCTTTCCCACCTGCTGCCTCTGCTTTAACTAGCGGACTCCTTCTCAGCATGGCAGGGAAAGGAAAAGAAAGAAATTGAAAACCACATTGACCAGTGTTGCTTTTCGTTACCAGTTGTGAGAAAGTATTTAAGAGGGGGAAAAAGAAGAAGTTGAAAGTTCTAAACATATAAGGGTTTGCAGATGATTGGAGAATTTAGGTACCTACGCTGGGCTTGATACTCTCAACCTAGACCCCGTTTTGCAGAAAGGTCGCTGAGACATCAGGATCTATGCATGGCCTCCTCTGTCAGTGGAGTTCTCTGGATGTGTATTGGTTTAATGCCACCTCTTAAAGGCAGCCTGTCCAACAGTTCCCTAAAATGGCGGGTATTTGAAAACATATTGACGGTTAAGAAGGTTAAGAATGTTCGTGAATCAGAAGTGCATCTGAGGGACTCCCCTGGTGGTCCGGTAGTTAAGACTCCGCACTTCCACTGCAGGGGTCACGGGTTCGATCCCTGGCCAGGGAACTAAGATCCTACATGCCATACGGAGCAGCCAAAAAAAAAAAAAAGCAGGGCATCCGAGTGGACAGAGAGAGACAAATGTCATATGATATGGCTTATGTGTGGAATCTAAAAACATGATACTAATGAATTATTTACAAAGCAGAAACAGGCTCACAGACATAGAAAGCAAACTTGTGGTTACCAAAGGGAAAGGGGGGGGGAGGGATATATTAGGGGTTTAGGATTAACAGATACACACTACTATACATAAAATAGATAAGCAACAAGGACCTACTGTATAGCACAGGGAACTCTACTCAACATCTTGTAATAACCTATAAGGGAAAAGAATCTTTAAAAGAATAGATATATATGTGTATAACTGAATCACTTTGCTGTACACCTGAATCTAACATAACATTATAAATCAACTATACTTCAATTAAAAAATTTAAAAAAAAAGAAGTGCATCTGAGTGAACTGATTTAAACTAGTAATTCTACAGATGTGCTCCTGACTAGTAAGTAAACTCAACTCTAGATCTTTGGGTTTATTATCATACATTCATTCGGCTGCATCATTAGTTACCGAGCAAGCATGTTGGGCCAGTCGGTGTGCTTGCATCACACAGCAGCTTCCATAGCCACCTAGTCAGAGAAATACCCCACCAGCTAAAGAGGAGCTCAGAAACCATGGGGTCTTCTGTGGATACACGTTTGGGCAGGAAACTCTCTACACCAAGAGTAGAAAATGAGAAAATAAAGCTCATGCCAGCATCTGGGACACAAAGGATGATCTCGATTCATGAAATGAGTACTGACTTGGGAGCAGTGTTATTCCACCACCTGTCCGCTGGAGCTTTGAGTAGGTTAACTTGTCCTTCTGCCTTAGCTTCTTTATCTGTAAAATCAGAGGGTTCATTGTACATAGTTCATTTATACCGATTATTTACCGCCCCCCCCTCACTTACTAAGAACAAAGTTCTGTGTTAGTTGGTGGCAAAGATTCTATTAAACTTACATGAAAGCACTCAGAAAAATATTCAAAGGTGCTCATATTGTTAAATAGTTAAATAGAATGCCAGAACATTCTATGCAATCTGAAGGCATAAAGAACACACTCCATGTGGCCGGGGAGAAACAAAACTGAGAATCAGTGAGAACCAAGGGGAATTTTCCTGGGGATGACAACAGAGGAGACTTTGAGATGTCACAGCTGGATACACAGATCAAGGGGAGAAGAAGAGGATTCAAGTTTAGAGGCTGGCAAAGGAGAGAAAACTAGAAATGTCCAGAGAAGAGCTTGCAGCAGTTTCAACACTGCACGGCGACATCACTGAAGTTTTTTAGAGCTGGAAGTAACTTTAAATTTTCCAATGGTCCAACTCTTTTACTTAATAGATGAGGAAACTGGGGACCAGAGAAATTAAGTGACTTGCCCAGAAGTGGCAGCAGAATGAGGCCTTGAATTCAGTCACATGTCCTGACTGTCAGGCATCATTTTCCCAACCTGCAATAAACCTGCAATAAAATCTTAATACTTTCAGAGAGATGTTTATCATTTTATTATACATTGCTGAGCTAGCATTATTGCCCAACCCAAGAAGGCAGTGATTTTTATGTTTTTTTTTTAAACAGCAGGAACAAATTCTAAAAACTACGAGTAGAGCCATACAAATGTTATAGCAAATGACCACAGCAGTAAAGTTTTAAGTCATGAAGGCTTCTAAAAAAATCACTTAGATGGAAAAACAGGAGGTTACAGAAAGCCTTTTGGCAGGAAGGAAGAAAAATGGGTATTCTTTCTCCTACAAATATCACTGCTGCCATTTAAAAAACAACAACAATGACAACAGACAACCAGTTGGAATGCTAGAAGGCTGGAGTTCAGATTTTCTCCTCTGCTACCAGTCATTTACGGTGCACCTTGGGGAAATCGTGGTCCCAACAATGGAAACTGCAGAAAGAAGGAAGCTGGTCAAATGCCCAAAGGTAACCTGGAAAATAAATCTAGTGCCATCAGTGAAAATGAGGAGAGAGGGGACCAGAGTGACGGCACACTGGCCATGGCAATGGCGCTCTGCCTGCTGGCCTAACTAGTGGGAAGAAAGCAGACCCCTCCCCTTCGTCCTTGAGGAACCCAGGAGTAGGACCTACAGGGTCCTCCTGTGAGAGGTGGCTAAGCACAGGATCCCACGCCCAGATCCCAGCTCTGCCACTTAAGCTGTGGGACTTGGGGCAGATGGCCTCAGTTTCGTCAACGACGGAATGAAGATAATAACTGCCTACCTCATGTAGCTGAGATGAAGATGTTTTTCCATGAATGTGTGTAAAGCACTTAGAACAGGGCTTGGAGTATAGAAAACATTCAGTCAATTGTAGCTACAATTATTAGTTCCTGCACAGTCCTGAGCGTTTCTGCTCCAAACAATAACCAGTTGCAGTTCTATAACCAGTTACAGTTCTTAACTTGGACTTTAACTGAATTACACGATAAGGATACAACCGTAGCTATTGAAGATTGTACTTGGCAGTGAAATTGAACAAGGAATTGCAGGATTCTCTACATAAAACCATATGTTTACGGGTAGGATTGTGAGACCCAGTTCCTTGCAGCAAAGACGTGTCATCTCACACCATTTCTCCCAGTGTGCATGCCTGGGCCTCATGTTGGGGTCACTGGATGGGCTGCCCAGGAGGATATCTTAATCCCTGCGCTCGCAGAGGAACTTGTACAAAACTCTCAATCCCCAGCCACTCAGATGGATTGCCTCTCTTGTAAATGCTTGGACGCTCACGCCCTCTGCTTCCTACTGTACCACACCCTCCCTCAGGCTGCTGCTGCTGCAGCTACCGCAACGGCTGTCAGAAAAAACGAATCGTCTCTAAGCATCTCAGCTCCCCTGGAAGAGGATCCTATTCCAAGGAACAGAACCCTAGAAGAAAAGGGAAGGCCTTTCCCTGCGTGTTTCTCCTGCCCTCTAGCCACCTCTAGCCAAATGCCTGGGGTCATTCGTACAAGTTAGGGGCAGGATCCTGGGACCCCTAAGACAGGCCCAGTTCTTGCCCTCTTGGAGCCTACAGTCTAGTTTGGGGTAAGATGAGATGCGTAAGCAGGCAATTACAGTGACACGTCCTAAGTGCCACCATGGTCTGGGGGAGACCTAGGGACTCGGGGGAAGGCTTCCAGAGCAAGGTGATTGTTAGGCTGAGATTGAACGCAGTGACTGGAATTAGCCAGCCCATCGATTTCTGCCCCCTCTCTTTCTGGCGCCTTTCATATTTGGGCAGAAAAGAGGTGGCTGGGGACAGTGCCACTGAGAGGTGATTTCACCGGGCGAAGAAGGGCCCAGGGGACACCCTCACCTGTCCATTCATGGTTCCATCATTCTTTTCCTTCCCCTCCTGAAAGCAAAGCAGCTGAATCTCACAGCTGAGACCCGAGAGTGGGCCCAGGGCCTCTGTCCAACCCGTGACCGTCCACTCCACATGCCTTAGAGAAGCAGGGCCACTTGACAGATTTTCCCTTGTTTGAACACAGGCTGATCTGGCCCCCTTACGGCCACCATGTGGCTACCTGTGCCTCTTGCAGCCAATCAGGCCGCATGTGGCCCCTCCCCAGACAGTCCCACGTCTCCCGTGGAGGGCAGATGTCGCTGTTCCTTTTTAGACCTTGGCTCGAGGAAGCGGATTGGGATGAACAGGCCTCCCATCTCCTGGGGCAACACCAGGACCTGGGCTGCCTCTGTCCCTTGCCTCAGCTTTGGCTCTGAGTCCTCACAACGCCTTACAGCACTTTACAGTTTACAAGCTTCTTGCTCTCTTGCAGGCTGAAAAGCTGGGGATTTTGAGAGTCTGAAGTGGCAAAGATCACACAGTGGATGGGTGGCAATCTGGCCTGGAACCCAGCTCTTGTTTTAGTCCACGCAGAATGCACAGCTCTCAGCAGAACTAGAGGACGCATGCTCTAGTGATCTATTTTTTTCAATTAATTAATATTTTTATTTTTGGCTGCGTGCCAATATTTTTTATATTTTAGGTCTTCATTGCTGTGTGCAGGCTTTCTCTAGTTGCGGCAAGCGGGGGCTACTCTTCTGTTGTGGTGCGCGGGCTTCTCATTGCAGTGGCTTCTCTTGGTGCGGAGCACGGGCTCTAGGTGCGCAGGCTTCAGTAGTTGTGGTTCACGGGCTCTAGAGCGCAGGCTCAGTAGTTGTGGCACACGGGCTTAGTTGCTCTGCGGCATGTGGGATCTTCCCAGACCAGGGCTCGAATCCGTGTCCCCTGCATTGGCAGGCGGATTCTTAACCACTGCGCTACCAGGGAAGTCCCTAGTGACCTATTTTAAAGGAATAAACTCTAGAAGGCCATGATTTCTAAAACAAAAGAAGCATGTTATGTATACACATTCAGTTATGAGAGCAATTATATTTTTTAAAATCCTTAGGAGTTTGGGGGATAGAGATAGAGAAAAGAGTAGGGAATGGTAGAAAAAGAGAAAACTTAACATTTGTTTGATCCTCAGTGAAAGCTATACCCCTCATGCTTGACACACCACTGACACCCAGTAAATATTTATTGAATGAATAACTCCATTAAACATATACCACATATAATAGTAGAATTAGTGTATAGTTATTTTGGCTGAGGCTTGACTATTAGGTCATGTTGACAATAAGAAAGACAGTCAACAAACTCATGAAGTAACTCTCTACTTCTATTTTTATAGCTCAGTTTCAACAACAGTATACTTATATTCCTCTCTATCCCTTCTCCTAATATAGTTCAAGTTTGAAAGTCACAGCTGCGCTAGGCTGCCCAGTTATATATGACCCAAGAAATCAAATATCTTTCCTAACTGCTAATGTGTTTTTATACCTTAGAGGTCACTTTGGGTCTGTAATCAATGCAGAACTTGTCAGATAAACAAAAAGTTATCTCCTTTGCTTGAAGTTTAAATGTAGACTAACAAATCAATCTATTATTTGTTCTCCATTGCTGTCAGCATTTGGTCTTTAGCTCTGATCTATATTAAAATCTACTGTGTGAATGGGGTGTGTGTGTGTGTGTGTGTGTGTGTGTGTGTGTGTGTGTGTGTGTGTGTGTG
>NW_020837963.1:12129928-12257429 GCF_003676395.1 Aethalodelphis obliquidens
GTGTGTGTGTGTGTGTGTGTGTGTGTGTGTGTGTGTGTGTGTGTGTGAAAGAGAGAGAGAGGACATGTAGCTCTTATATTCACTACAGAGACAAATGCAAACACATACAGCATATTTTTGATTCCTGGGCTCAGTACTGTACCATATTCTTACATAGCTATTGAGATGAAACACACATACCCTAAAATTTGTACAGCTTCTCAGTAGGGGAAAGCTCCAGAAGCAGCATGAAAAGTCACACCAGCTGCTGAAGAGGAAGCTTCCTGGGCCTTGAAACATTGCTACAACTGGGCTAATGTCTCTGATATTATGTCATTAATAAAAATCTATCATCCCATCCTTGTGCATCTGAATCTCATTTTCAAAATGTGCTTTTAATTTTTGTCCCCAGACTAATCGGCATCTCCCAGGCCTTGTTGAATTCTGGGTGGAAAAAAGGGAAGAGACGGTTCACTCCCCCACTGGCCCAAAGTCCTCCAACACTTAGCCATTTTGTCTAGTTAAGAATGCAGGCAACAGAGCTACCTAAGAAAAAGACAAAAAGACTGGAGTGTTCCGGATCGTAATAACTGATAATACTTTATAGGTTAAAAAAAAAAAACTGAAAAAGAGAAAAACCAAAAAATGTCACCGGACCAGGTTTTGATGCATGCAGTTAACTTGTCTTTTATGGGCAGCTAAAACTCATCTTGTGTTTAAGAACATTTTGAAATTTGTCCCTGGAATGTTTTCAATTAGAGGCTCTCTCGCATGTGCTGCATCAAGGGAAAAACAACACTTCGGGTTAGACCGAAGGTACTCATGGAGACAAATATGATTAATGGGATAATCTTGTAGATTACAATAGTTATAGGCTGGTCCCGCTCTTCCCTGCTCTCCAAGGACCGGGACTACTCACTCCCAGGCAAACAGCTGCACAGTCCTCAATACCATTATTACCCAATGCAAGGCTGCATTCAGCGTGCTCAAATTCCTCTAATATGCACATTTGGCAACTTCCTATTGTGCAACTTCAGTTTCAGAAGTTAAAGCGTCGAGTTCCATGTGATTACTTGATAGAGTTTACAAACGGAATTGATTTTCTAAAGCGTTATTAAAGGTTGCTTTGCAAGAAACCAGACAAAAGAGTGCCCTGACCCGCAATACAGCTTTTATGTGGCTCATTGAAAACATAAAGGGCACTCCTGTCATCTGCCAGTCAGTCCCCCAGAGTCCCCCTGAGGGGCAGGTGAATGTTTTTATTCCTGGTTTACAGGGAAGAAACAGCCAACAGAGTAGTTAAGAGAGTCGCCCCAGGGCTTGGTTGAACTGATGGCGGAGTTAGGATTAAGAAAGCCAAGTTCCCTGTCTCTGATGTCCATGCTCAGCCCACCAGGCAAGACATCTCCTTCTAAGACAATTGCTCAGCCCCACGACGAGATCCAATGAGAAAAGCATGAATTCCCCTGTGTCTCTAGAGCAGATGCAAGCCATAGAGATATTGGTTGGAATTTGAATATAACCTTTTCCTTTTTTCTTTCTACAATGAGATAAAGCCTTCAAAGGATCCTTAGTAAACTTCTGGACACACAATAATTCCCTGTTACTTTTGTCCCATTCCGTTTCCCAGGTTAGGGTCTCTTCCTTATTATTAACATTTTGGAACACAGTGACTAATCTTCACTTTTTCAACTCTAAGCAAAGACTCCTCCTTGTTTAATATGTTGAATCCTTCAATATTTTTGCTCTTTGCCCAGGAGTTTTTAGCCTCTCGACACTCCTCTGCAAATTGTCTCAGATGAACAAGACATAAAACTCACCCAGAGTAAAATTGTAACTCGAAGGAGGTTTGTACTTGGTGTCCTGCTCCCTCCTGGTGGCACTATCTTCCTCACAAAAGCTGGAGAGATCCCTCCCGACCTGAAGGTCAGCGTCTTGAGTCTGTTTTTCTAGTAAAACCAGAAAAACATGAAACTGTTCATACTAAGATATAAATAACTGATGACAGCTTAAAGTGCTTGTAGGCATTTGCGTCTTGGAAGATCCAAAGCTCTAAACTATCGCCAAGATGTTAGTCTGATGAAAGTTCAGGTGTGTAACAGGTGGAGGGAGATTTGAATGGTGTGGAGGGAGATGAAGGTGGGAGAGTTCTGGTAGAGCCTGAAATTATCATGTATATCAGCGGTTCTTAAACTTGAGTGTCTGTCAGCATCACCTGGACAGCTTGTTAAACCACAGAGTGCTGGCCCCATTCCCACACTTGCTGATTCAGTAGGTGTGGGATGACACCCAAGAAGTTGCATATTTAACAAATTCCCAGGTGAGGCTGGTGGTTGGTGGTCGATGCTTGGAGTAGCACAGACATTGACGTTGCATGTTCCATGGACCCTGAAATACAGTCCCATCAAGAACTGAATCAAATAAATTAAGCTTTTAAAGAAAGGGTCTAGTACCCCAACCCGAGAAGGTAAAGTGACCCAGGAGAAGGTGGGTAGAGAGATGGAGATGTTGGCTGAATGGCCTTGCTTTGTGATTCTTTCTGACCCAGGCCATCCAGGAACTGAGACTTGTGAGCTGGGGGCACTTTATCAAGGACAGCTTTGCAGGATGTTTAGCTACGAGGATTGTTAGCCAGCACTCATTGACCTCAGCTGTCACAATGGTACATGAAGAGATGTAGCTTGGTACCCAGGGATCAACCGTCAGGGCTTTATAGGTCAATATCCACACCTTGAACTGCACTTGAAAGCAAATTAAAAGCCAGTGCGGACTGCACAGTGTACAACCCAAGGTGTGAGCAATGATTTGCAAAAATTCTTTAATTAGAGTCGGTAGGAAATGTCTCTTGCTTTTTTTTCTTCTATCCCACCTAGCTTGCTAGTGATTTTATTGCTCCTTAAGACATCACAGATGTTCTTTAGAGCGACGGTGCAACACTGAGGATCAAAAAGCTGAGCTTTTATAAATTTACACAAATTGGAACCTATTACCACATGGAAAACATGTGAGTCAACTTATGTAGTACAACACCTAAGTAGAGAAAACCGTGACTAAAATCCAACTGGTCTTCAACATGGGTATCAGTGATGTCTCTCAATGTCCTTTTTACAAGGAGGTTATACTGAGAGAGAGAGAATAAATATACAGGCTTCCTCCTTACCTCGCCACCTGTAGAAAAATAAACAACATGTTATTTCCATCGTGTACAGTGAAAAAAGTGAAGAAGAAATGTGAGGTTCACTTTCAATGTTTGTGGTAGGTCCTTTGGTATAAAATACGTCAAAATTTTTTGTCTCCCATGGAGCTGGAGAGCGCATCCTAGGTGTTTTGAATTTGGAAGAACATAGCTTCTTCCTGCTCCTCTCCCTTCAACAAAAAACTTCCTAAGGAGCTTGAAAGGTAGGCTTGGCTTTGACTTCTGTTTAAATACACATCTAGAGTTTTGAATGAATATAAACATCTTCATTACATTTGTTTTCCTCTTTTATTCTTGCTACAGCTGCCGTGGTTTCAGGCTTCTCAGTGCCAAGTTGTGAGCAATCATTTTCTAAGTCAGTTAAAAGGCCTTTAGGTGGGGTTTCCCTGGTGGCGCAGTGGTTGGGAGTCCGCCTGCCGATACAGGGGACACGGGTTCGTGTCCCGGTCCAGGAAGTTCCCACATGCCGCGGAGCAGCTGGGCCCGTGGGCCATGGACGCTGAGCCTGCGTGTCCGGAGCCTGTGCTCCACAACGGGAGAGGCCACAACAGTGAGTAGGCCCGCATACCGCAAAAAAAGGCCTTTAGGTGAAGCAGTAATCTAGACTATAATTGTCTGTGGTGGTTTCCCAATACAGTCCTATAGAAGAAAAGAAAACATATCTGTCCTCTGAAAGTTGGCTTCTTTTTCCAGAGCCCAAAGTGCATTTCAGGTGCCTTAAACCATGATTATACCAGAATTATACATCTGAGTGAAAAATTCAATCAATTCCTTTCTTTTATATATTGCTCATATTTTGGAAAATAAATAACTTCCCTTGTCTAAGCTGGGAAGTGTACAAAAATGAATAGATACATCAGTTTGTTTTGGGTTAAAATGTTTAAGTTTCCTGAGTCTATTTAGACGTACGAGTTAGAGTCAAGATCACCACCATCAATTCACTCTTGTAAAAATCCTTAAATGGAACCTTCTCTTCCTTGCTGACTTCTCTAAGCTAACATTCATTTCCTTTTGGAGGGACGGGGGCAGGGGATTGAGAAGATTTAAAATTCGAGTTTCCTGGAAATTATCATATAGTACAGCGGTCCCCAGCCTTTTTGGCACCAGGGAGTCTTTGATGTCTTTGTGGAAGACAGTTTTTCCATGGACCAGCAGGGTGGTGGATGCGGGGAGGGGATGGTGCAGGCAGCAATGCGAGCAATGGGGAGCGGCAGATGAAGCTTTGCTCGCTTACCTCCTGCGGTGCGGCCCGGTTCCTAACAGCCTGCGGGACCACCACCGGTCTGTGGCCCAGAGACCCCTGGTAGAGCAGTTTAACAGCATTCAGGAAACTGAACCCATTTAACCGAACAGTTAGTTGAGGACCCATTGCATGCCCAAAACTATGTTAGGTACATGTGTGAAATTCAAAGTCATTTAAAGAGACAAAATTAACACAAATGCAAATACTGGAGAATAATGAAAGATGGCATCTGACTATACGTTGCATTGTGAGATGCTGATTATAAGGAAGAATACAAAAGTTTAACCTGATAAAAATTCTGGGGTTTGTATCTAGAATCTTCCTTCACACTCTTATTTCTTACTTGGCTAAGAATGAATGAAAAGCAGGGTTGCAGGGTGGAGAGCGGACAGGTTTGACACTCCCGGCTCTAGATGTGTAAACTTGATCGAATTCCTGAACTTCTGCAAGCCTCAAAATTTTGACCCATACAAAAGAGATCGTAATACCTATCTTCCTACCACATGGTGTAGTGAGGATTTAATAACTCAATTAAAACCCACAGTATGGAGCTCACGATAGAAAGTAAGTGGTAGCTATTGTCATTATAATATTGTGATCCAATCCTTCTCATCATTTGACCCAATTTGCCTAGGGCAAAGAATATTATACCTCCCCAGGCACTGCTGTGGATACCCCGTGTGGGTCAAAAGACACAGGACTTTACCATCCTCTTCTGCTAAGTTGTTCCAGTTTGGTATTTTATATACCGAGCATTCCATCCTTCACTCCTTTGCATATTTCTTCCTCAACGCTAGATTCAGAACCTCCCTTCACTCTTTGGACCATACATTTAATCTTTGAAAGAAGAAAGAAACATCTTACATTGGAATGGGATGTCTAACTTTCCAAAGAGCCTGTAGGCCTCATCTCATTTAACTCTTATAAATCCTTGTGAGAGAGGTAAGACCTACACTAGCTTTTTCATTTATAAAGTGGGAATAGGAAGGCACAGAGGAGTCACACAACTTGCCAAAAGTCACACAGTGAGACGCTAGCCAAGCCTGGATGACAGCCCGGTTCTCATCCACAGTTCTGTGCGATTTACCCAAAAATGTTGCATCTAGAGCTTATTGCAATATTTCATTACTTTACCTGGAAACCCTTAAGATCATAGCCTGATGTTGTACAGAATGTAGCACAGAATGTCTTATGTTCATTCATGTTTTCCCTCAACAAATATTTTTTGAGCACTAGTCACGTGCCAAGCATTCTCCTAGACACTAAACACTGCAGTAAATAAAAGAGACAATGATTTCTAACCTCATGAAGTTTACATTCTGCTGGGGGAGACAGAGTATAAACAAGTAAAATATTTGTGTTCTTAGATATTGATAAGGAGAAAAATAAAGCAGGGAAGAGGGATGGAAAGTTAGGAATTGGTGTTGGTGAGTTCGTGGCGGGGAGAGGGGTGGCCAGGAAGAGGGCAGTGAGGAGGTGGCACTTGAGTAAAGGTGGAGGAGTGAGGGAGCTGGGCTGTGAGACATCCAGGAGAAGAGAGTTCTAGGGAGTAGCCAGAGCAGGTGCAAAGGCCCAGAGTTGGGACTCTGCCCCTGGAATAGTTGGGAAAGAGCAGGTCGGCCACTGTGATTCAACCCAGCGAGTTCAAGACAGGAGTGTGAGACAGTCAGAGGAACGGGGCGGGGGGGTGGGGGGAGTGTGGGCAGGAGCAAAAGCCACAGTGGGGATTGGAGGGTGGAAGGGCTTGTGAATCACTGTGAGGACTTTGCTTTTGCTCGAGTGAAATGCTGAGCCGCTGCAGAGATGGGAGCAGTGGAGTGTTAATGACGTTCCCAGCTGCTCCACTGAGCGTAGACTCAAGGGGGATGGGGCAGGGTGGGAGCAGGGATGCAGGGAGGAGCTGTTAATCCAGGTGCAGGATGATGACACTTGGGTCGTGCCCTCACCTCACACCTGTTCCAGGATGAACCAAGGTTAACTCAGAGAGTGGTATTAATGAAGTCAAGGCCAAGGAATCTTGTGAGTATCCTTTGGGCCAGTATTACCAACCTGAGCTTCCAGATCTTTGGAAGTCCTCTACTGGTCCCTACACATCAATACTCCTAAAGGAAATCATTTCGAATGTTGCTTAGGGTAAACACCAAGTTTCTGTGTGTGGGCTTGCGGTACCCTGGCTTTCTATGCTGATCAGAAGGTTGGGTTGATCTCAATGCCTGTCTTGAAGGTTAAGTAGGAAAATAAATGAAGACAAATGGGGTTTGTTTTATGGACCTAAGTTTTCAAAGCATGGGGCCCACGGTGGGGGGTAGTTAATATATTCATTCCTTGGTGGGTAAAATAGGAAAACCACTGAGATAGAGGGTGGCAAAGCGATCCTATTTCAACTCCTATTCTGAGCGTGGCATCTCTGTTCTTGATTCCCTCTCCTCCTAGAGAGGAGACGAAGGTGTGCGCCTGAGTCAGGGCGGGTGTTTCTCTGCACTTCCAGAGTACACTCTCTGGAAAGGAGACAGTGGGGGGATGGGGGACAAGGAGCCGTCAGTCAGAACAAGTCACCAGGGCCTCAGTTTCCTCATCTGTGGAACTAAGAGATTGGGCTAAATGATCCACGTGGTCCACCCCAGCTCTAAGCATCTATGATACTGTGAGTGGCCCTTGTTCGTGGGGAACGAAGGAGAAAGGATTTCATTTAACACCTGGTCCAGGTAAACAGTCTAGCATTTAACTCTTTTGCACACCTAGAAGACGTCAGCATGTGTAAATCTTTTTCACTCTTGGCCTAACAAGGAAATTTTAAACCCATCTGACAATCGAATCATGCGATGTCTTACCAAAGTCTGAATTTAGAAAAATGTTATAAAACCTTCTTTTTATTGAATGTATTTGGATCCACAATGAAGTCATGCTCCTGATTTATATTAGGGTCATGCACTATACATCAAGGTCTTGGGTGGGCTTAAGTTATATCTCAACTGTATTTCTTTTTTTTTTTTTAAGAGCCAAGAATATGTGGAAATACTTTGTTTTGTTTTTATCAATCTCTGGAGCTCACGTGATATACTTCAACGGCCAGCCGTACTCTGGGGCTTATCCTCTTGGCAGAAAAGGCAACTGTTAGGAGGTCAAGCAAGGGCTCATTTCCTCCCCTACAGGCCAGTGGAGACCTTCCCTTCCCAGAGAGACTTTCATTCCTTTCGTGCAGCCTGCAGGCATTGTTCCCTAATAAAATGCAGCACATTGGGAAGATTGTCACTTGAGTTACCCCCAGATTTACTATTTGAAGACTGAGTCGAGATCAACTCTTGGTTAGGAGAGGAGAAGCAAATAGACAATGAGCATCTCGGATGGCGAGGACTGAGGAACCAGAGGCTGGAAGCACAAAAGTCCAAGGGTCCTTTCTTACCAGTGTTTCCCAGGCAGAGTCCTGCAAACCAGCACAACCATCATAATTCCCATATGGGGCTTCAAGAACCCTATTTTCCTTGGTTAAGTAAACTTAAACATTTATTTGGATTTACCCAAGCACACATTTCCAACTCTTTTCCTGCTGCCTTCTTGGTTGTTGAATGACTGACATCACTGAGTGTAGAATTGTGGCTCTGACACTCTTGGGTAAGTCGTCACCTAGTCCAACTTTCCACCCCAAATAGAGATTCTCTCTGGCCCACTGAGGGCCTCTGTCAATCCTTAAATCTTTCTGGTGATGCGGACCCCACTACTCCATAAGGTGCTGTGTTTAAATAATGTGCTATTTTATTTTTAGGAAGTTCTTCCTTATATTGAATCAAATTCTCTCTCTCTTTAAACTTCACCCATTCCATCCAGTCTTCCACAATGACTTTGATTAGTGGATCTCAAAGTCTAAATTCAAACATTCTCCCCTGATCATCAAGGCCCTCCCCTTTATTGTTTCTTTCACTGGCCTAGTTTTAGGAAAAATCCTATGAAGTCTTGGTGACAGCAGATCTGACAAGCCATGCCTATCTCAAAAGGAAAGGAAGGCTGGAGGATCCAAAGCTAAGCTTAGTACAGAGCAGATTTTAGTACGGCTCTGCTACTCCATGTGGTGTATGACATTCTCCCTGGAGATATTCCCAGTGCTTTAAGACGATCATTTTCCAGATTTGATAACTGATCACATTTTCTAATAGTTTCTAATTCTTACTTAAAATTAATCCACAATGAATATTTTGACACAAACCCCCGCAAGGAAATTACTTCCTATCCAAATTAACTACAAAATCAGGAAGAACTTTAAATGGTTCTGTAGCCCACTGCACTCAGGAAGATTGCTTACTGTATTTCACTGGGCTCTTCATGACATCTAGTGGTAAAGTCTGGAAGAGCCTACAGCTACTCATAAGGTGGGGAATATTCTTAATCTTATTTAACATTTATTCTTTGACTATTTTATTTTGTAAAATTGTAAACGAAATTCATTTTTCCACCCACTATAACGATATACTCATCTTTATTTTAGGCATCTTTACTGCTTTATACCTTTTCTATCTGGGCTTACTTTGAAATCAATGAAATCTATTTTTTCACAGATACAGAAAAAAAATCCTCCTTTTAAAAAAAAGTATTTTGCGTGTGTGTGTGTAATTTTTACTTTATATATTTTATAAAGGCATAGTTGATTAACAATGTTGTGTTAGTTTCAGGTGTACAGCAAAGTGATTCAGTTATACACATACATGTATCTGTGTAAAAGAGGCCTTTTGGATAAGCATAAATAACTCAATTTTGGTCTGGAAGCATACTACAAAGATGTTTTGCATAAATGTATTCATCTTCAAATGTGGTTTTTAGACTTTGGATTCCTGTGAAATCAGAGTTATTTATAGCTAACCTTGAATGTATTGTTATTCACAATTAGAAGTAGATACATTTCACAGGCAGAGAAGCTGACAAGTCTTTAAGCCTTCACACTCAGTTTTGCAGGAAGAACTGAAGTTAATTAGAAGTGATTATACATACACTGCCTGTGTGTGTGCATTTGTGCTGTGCACACGCACCACAAAAGCCTTGGGAAGGTTGCATTTTTTTACGTTTTAAAAATAAACATAATCTCCTTCCCATGTGTTGCTATAAGCCCAGTAAATCTAGGAAGCTCAGCAGGATTGAACAAGGTCATTTCTTGTCAGGACTCCAAGGGGGAGCAGGAAGCAACCCAAAGCATCAGATGCTGGCATCCTAATCCCTGCTCAGCACTGGCCTGGGGGACACGCTGGGCCAGCTCAACCTGCTGGCAGACTGCAGCTTGGATGCGAGCACAGTCAGAGTCAGGACTGTGGTCAGGACTGTGGCTGTCTTCCTACAGGGCCCCTTGTATGATGGAACGATAGCCCGCTCTGCTAATAAAGGCAAAATCGCAACCAAGTTTGCTCTCTTCTTAGTTCTGGTAAACAGGAAAGTAATTGTGAGAAGGTATATCCAATCACTACCTTAAAATCAAAGAGGCTTTATTGATCTGTTCTGGGTTTTGTTGGGTTTAAATATATATATTTAATATAGTATATTTTT
Source organism: Aethalodelphis obliquidens (assembly GCF_003676395.1). Taxonomy (NCBI): domain Eukaryota; kingdom Metazoa; phylum Chordata; class Mammalia; order Artiodactyla; family Delphinidae; genus Aethalodelphis; species Aethalodelphis obliquidens. The sequence goes on from NW_020837963.1 coordinate 12,139,873, forward strand.
AATTAAATGTAATATATATTTAATTCAATGTCAAAGCCCTTCATCAGTTGGCTGGTCCAGAGACTCTGGGTGGACCATCCGGTGTTGTCCACATGGCGGTGGCCGGGGGGGATCGGGGGAAGTGGAGGACCTGTTGCTCGAGTCCGTGGGCGGACAGTTCTGGTCCCCAGGTCAGCAGGCGGGGCAGGCCCAGTGCTTGAGGTCACAGAGACCAGATCAGAGCTAAGGAGAGCCTAGAGCCTGGGCCCGGGGAAGTTGTGCCTGAATTTGGGTCTGCCACGGGAGTGGCCCTGGAGCCTGGGTCCACGGGAGCTGGCCTTGAGGTTGGGGCTACGGGGACTGGCTGGGCGCTGGGGTGGGTGAAAAACCTGGGTCCGTGTACTTTGTGATAGAAGCCTATCACAAAGACCATATATCATGTGTTTCCGTTTACATTAAACATCCAGAATAGAGAACTCTATAAAGACAGAGAGTAAATCAGTAGTTATGTAGGAATGAGAGTAATGAGTGATGGGATGTTAACAGCTAAAGGGAGTGAGGTTTCTTTTTTGAGGTGATGAAAATGTTCTAAAATTGACTATAATGATGTCTGCATTACTTTGTGACTACACCAAAATCCACAGAAGTGTACACTTTAAATGAGTATGGTGGGGCTTCCCTGGTGGTGCAGTGGTTAGGAATCCGCCTGCCAATGCAGGGGACATGGGTTCGAGCCCTGGTCCAGGAAGATCCCACATGCCGCAAAGCAACTAAGCCCGTGCACCACAACTACTGAAGCCCACACGCCTAGAGCCTGTGCTCCGCAACAAGAGAAGCCACTGCAATGAGAAGCCCGCGCACCGCAATGAAGAGTAGCCCCTGCTCACCACAACTAGAGAAAGCCTGTGCACAGCAACGAGACCCAACACAGACAAAAATAATAAAATAAATACTTTTTTTTAAAAAAAAGAGTATGCTATGTGAATTATATCTCAATAAAGCTGTTGTGTGGGGTTTTTTTTTAAGTATCTTTAAAAGTTTCTCCCATCCGAATCCATTCGATCGCTAAGTAATATGTATCTTTCTTATTTTAATATTTACGTTTTCTTGAAGATTTTAAAACCCTATTTTTCATGAACATACATTTTTATCAACATAAATGCTGGTTAAAATATAGCTAGCACAGAGGGACCTGACTCAGACTCAAAACTATTTTTTACCATGGACTAAGCAATCTCAGGCACAGTCTATTAAAAAAAAAAGTGCCTTTATTCAAAACTTTTACTTCGTGTAATGACACCCTAGGTAATTCAGATTAGCGACCCACTGATAACAACTAAAAATGCTAGACAAAATTTTTAACATATTTTTGAAAGTATCAAAAGGTTAGCCCAAATCAACAAGGCCAATTTGCCCCCAGGGCATTTGCCAATCCTGAGGGAGAAGCTATATAACTGAATTGCATTTTTGTACCCTCCTGAGGAAGTAGCTATGAAGCTTGGAGCATATCAAAGGTAAGAACAATGAGAAACCATCCCCAAACTTGAGCAGGAACCACAAAGACATGGTCCTTGGAAGAGGACGTGAAATAGAAGTAAACTTACTCTAGTCAAAAGAAAGCTAATATACTACATTAAAAAGAGACAAACTCGACTTTAAGGCAAGAATGCATGATTAGAAATTAAATTCACTCCCTAAATATAAGGGTTCAACTTACTAGGAAGATACAGCAGTTCTAAATTTATATGTATCTAATAAACTGATATCAAAACTAGAAATTAAAAACTGGCCAAATTTCAACAAGAAACAAACACACACATGAACTTGACCTAATAGGCATAAACTGTATCCAACAACTACAGAATATTCTTTTCAGGCATATTTTCAAAAACCACATTTATAAAACATTTACCAAAAAAATGTATTATTGTAATTAATTATATTAATATAAATTATATTAAATAATTTTATGTAAATGTATGTATTATTATACATACATAGGGCCATAGTCAAATTTCAACAGATTTCAACAGCTAAGTCATGTAGAATATGTTTTCTGACCTCAATGTAATTAAGCTAGAAGTCAAAAACAAACATATCTGAAAATCTCCATTTGTTTGGAAATTAATAGATATACTTCTAAATAGCTCATGGGTCAAAGAAAAAATTAGAAAACATTTGGTCAAGAGAGCAACAGATCTTGCGGTATACAGTTAAACCAGTTCTTAGAAATATAGATTTAAAGCATTTATTTTAAAAATAAAGCTGAAAAGTGAGATGTCTCCACTACAAGAAGTAGAAAAAAAAGTAAAATAAATATAAAGAAATCTATAGAAAAGGAAATATAAAAACATAAATTAATGGATCAGAAAAAACACACAAAATACAGACTCAATAAAACCAAATTTGTTTCATTAAAACAGCCAATAAAAGTGATAAATCTTCAGTGAGACTGATTAAGAACAGCTCAAATTCTGACCAACAGGTGAATGAATAAATTTTGATATACACAATAGAATACTTCTCAGCATTGAAACAGAACAACCTGTAAATATACACAAAAACATGAGTAAATCTAAAAATAATCAGGTTGAAAAAAAATAAGTCAGAAAAAAGAGGTCATACTGTGTGACTTTTCATGTCTCTCCTTTCCAGATGATCACTTCTTTCTCCCTTTTCATGACACAAAAAATCCTCAGCAAACTAATTTAGCTAATTTAATCCAGCAATATATGAAAATAATAATACATCAAGTACAGTTAATGCAAGGAAAAGTTTGGTTTAACATTTGAAAATCTATATGATTCATCATATTAACAGAATAAAGAAGGAAACACACATAATCATCTCAATAGATGCAAAAAACTACTTGGCAACATTTATCACCTATTCATGATTTTTTTTTTAAATTCAAGCAATAGAAATAGAAAGGAACTTTGTCAGTTTGATAAAGGACATTTCTCAAACTAAAATCACTTAATAGTGAAACACTAAGTGCTATCCCTCTAATTCAAGAACAAAACAAGCATGTTTATTCTGACTACTTTTTTAAAAATATTTTTTATTTATTTGGCTGTGTGGGGTCTTAGTTGCGGCACGCAGGATCTTAGTTGTGGCATGCAGGATCTTTCATTGCAGTGCACGGGCTTCTCTCTAGTTGTGGCGTGCAGGCTCAGCAGTTGCGGTGTGTGGGCTCCAGAGCACACAGGATCAGTAGTTGTGGCACACAGTCTCTCTAGTTGTGGTGCACGGGCTCTAGAGTACGCGGGCATAGTTGCCCTGCGGCATGTGGGATCTTAGTTCTCTGACCAGGGATCAAACCTGCGTCCCCTGCATTGGAAGGCAGATTCTTAACCACTGGACCACCAGGGAAGTCCCTACTCTCACTACTTTTATTTAACACTGTACTGGAACCCCTAAGCAGTGCAATATGGTAAGAAAAAAAAAAAAAAGATACAAAGTTTAGAAAGGAATAATTAAAACTCTATTTGCATATGATGATCGTTCATATAGAAAATCATAAGGAATCTATTTTTTTAAGTCATTAGAACTAATAAGGGAGTTCACGAAAGTGACAGACTACAAGGTCAATATACAAAAATTAACTGTATTACTATATGCTAGTAGCAAACAATTGGGAAATGAAATGTTTAAAATTCTATTTACAATAATGTCAACAAACATCAAATAGCTATAAATAAATCTAATGAAAGAAGGACCTCCAGGGCTTCCCTGGTGGCGCAGTGGTTGCGAGTCCGCCTGCCGATGCAGGGGACACGGGTTCGTGTCCCGGTCCGGGAAGATCCCACATGCCGCAGAGCGGCTGGGCCCGTGAGCCATGGCCGCTGAGCCTGCGCTCCGCAACGGGAGAGGCCACAACAGTGAGAAGCCCGCGTACTGCAAAAAATAAATAAATAACTAAAAAGGACCTCCATATTGAAAACTATAAAACATTGCCTTGAGAAATTAGATCTAAATAAATGGAGATATACATATTATATAAATATGTACTATATAAATATACTACATACCATGTTCATAGATTGGAAGACATTATATTCAAGGCAATCAATCATAAAGCTTTTTTAGATAAGATGATTCTAAAGTGAAAATGCAAAGAACCTATACTAACAACAAAAAAATCTTGGTTATGAAGAAAGTTGGAGGAATTATACTACATGACTTCAAAACACAGTACAAAGCTAAAGTAATCAAAACTGTTATACCTAACAGTAGACAAATAGATCTATGGGACAGAACAGACTGTCCAGAAGTAGGCTTGTACAGTTCATTATTTTCAACAAAGGTGATAAAGTTATATGTCCATAAAAACAGGTAACTCCTGAAATGGCATGCATGGATGGGAGAGTTCTGATAACAATTGCATTAGGGTACTCTGAAAAATGAGTATGTTGGACCAAAGTTTTTAGCATTCCCAAATTCAATGGAGTCTATATTTTGATTAGTAAGTTAAGGAAGCAACAAAGCTTCCTCTTATATAAACTGTGGGTTAAAAAATTTTAACTCCAGTAATTTTTTTCTTAAAAAGTAAAAACGCAAACCAAAATGTGAACACCCAAATATCTTCTCCTTGCAGTGCTAGACTCAAGTAAAAAATCAGATGAAGTGACGCCTATTCACCTTACCTTTTAAGGGACACCTGTTTACTTCTGTACGAGCCTAGCCCAGTGATTTGAGTTGGCCTGTACGTTTACCCCAGGCCCCCTGCCAATTGCCCTTTTTTGAGTTACGTACCCATTTTTAAACTTAAAAGTCACCTGCAGTCAAGGCTACTCCCTCCTAGAAGCATTCCTAATGCTGTCAATGTGTTGACTCTTTTGAGGGAATTGTGTGGTCAGGGAAATGAAACTGCCCCATTATTTTTACTGTCCTTGGTCACGGAGAGATTATAGGGACCCAGTAAAGGAGTTCTCTATTACTGACTGGAAAACGCAGAAAAGCAGGTTTTAACCATTTGTACATTCAATATTACCCTATAAAATTAGAAATCTTATTACTAAGGAATCTGACAGAGGAACTACCTTTGTAAAATCAAAAATTTTAAGAGAATAAAAGTAGTCACGAAAGAATGTGCCAGAATGACTGATGGGACAAAAGTTATAATTACAAACAAAATACAGGAGAAAAAGCCCCTGATTATAAGGAAAGACTAAAGCCTTTAACAACATCTTCAAAGCAGTATTTCATATTCTTTTATGGAATGTTGCCATCAATCTCCATGCCTTGCTAATTGTCATGTAAAACTGTGTTCAATGATAGACTATGAAAGCTTCGCAATTCCTTTGCCGGAAGGGTTTCAGAATCCAGCTGTCTGCTGATACCACCTTCAACCAAAAGATTATTAATATAATTAATGATTCTAATAAGCACTACAAAGGTTGTTTCCACAGCTTAATGGATTGACAACTGGATATCCTTACTAATTTCACTATTTCTACATTTGATAATGATGTCTACTCCCTCTCGAATTTGTTTAGCACCACTTTCCTAACTCCTGTTTTTCCTTCCTACTTAAGTCTGCTCTCAGGCTCCTCTTTAGCTAATTCTATATATTTTTTAGTATTCCCTAGTATTTGCTCCTTAGTTTCCTTCTCCCCCTTTATATTCTCTCTAGATGCTCCCTATTTCAACTTTCATGACCTAAATGACTCCTAGTTCCCTAATTCTAGCCCTAAGATCTAAAACCACATTCCTGCCTGTGTACCTAACAGACAACTTCAGCTTAAAGCCAAAAAAATCATGATACATTGCTCAAGGCAATGTTGTATCCAAAACTATATTCATCTTCCCCTCCCAACTTGCTGCTTTTCCTAAGAACCAACATTTCTACATATAAAAGTGAAACACTTTTGCATCATTGTGGACTCCTCTCTGCTTCCTTCTCTTCCCATAAACTAAGGATAGCCTGATCTCTTTCACAAGAGCTTCATGCTATGGTTTCTACTTGCTCTTCCAGCTTCATCTCCTCCCTCACCTCAGAATTCTCAGTCTTCTTATGTACACAGCATGCGCTCTTCCTTTCCTCTGCTGAGCTCTCTTCCTTACCTTGCTAAACTGCAGATTCCTACAACCTCTCAGATTTACCTCCAGCATCCCCTCTTGGAACCTGAGAATTGGTTCAATACTTATTGGTGACAGAGACCAAAGTAACTTTCGTTTGGTACTAGGGACAAGTCCTGGCATTACTGCTGATAAGCCTATAAATAAGACTACAAATAATTACAATGCAGTCTGCTATGTACCAGGGTGCCACGGTGCTGCGGCAGCAGAGGAGGCTTACACAATCACTATGTGTTACTTCTATCAGTTTTTCTTGTACTGAGCCTTGTAGATAAGTAGGAATTTGTCTGGTGGACAAGTTAGGTCAGAGGAAGGCATTAGATATCAGAGTACATTCTGGTAACTGCTAGTAAGGTGCACCACACAAGGGGAAATGAGTGGGGTTTGGGGGATAGAGAAGGATGGAGAGGGAGGGCTCACAGGAAGACCTCAAAAGGCGAACTAGCAGCCATGTGGAGGACACATTACAGAGGCCAGGTCAGAGGCTAGGAGACAACCAGGAGGCTACTGCACTACACTTAGCAAAAAATGATGCCCCAAAGCTGTGGCAGCGAGATGGGGGAGCAGGGCACAGAAGACAACTCTTTATCCTTGATCCAAAGTAAAGCCATTTCATCTTCACAAGAAGCCTAAGAGGTAACGTTCCTATTTTTAACTCGAGGAAACTCAAGCTCCTAAGGATGTTGCTCACTTGACATGACACAGCTTAGAAGCAGAAGCAGAGATACAAACTTCAAAGATGCTGCTCCTGAGTAGCATGTGTCAGTATCTTAAATGTATGTCCGAGTATAAAACAATAAATCATGTTTCACGACTAATTCTGGCCTGTTCAACTTACCAGGATTCCTAAGTAAACTTCCTCTTCCCATGGAGAAGCATAGCAAGTATATAGAGGAAGGAGAAATACCCGAGCAGATTTAGGGTTACATAGCAAGATCTTAATATTATTCTAAGATCTGTACAATTTTAGTAGAATATACAAATTCTAAAGTTACCTTATGGGCCTAGTTTAGTGCTACATTCTCCAATTAATAATTTTGCATGGACCACGGAGTTGAAAAGTAATTTTATTTGCCTGTAAAATCTCCACTCTGCCCACTTAATCTTATAGAGGTAGGACATATTAAAAAAAAAAAGAATATAAAAATAAAACAATATAGAAAACAAACTTATGGTTACCGGGGGTAAGGGGGGGGAGGGATAAACTGGGAGATTGGGATTGACATACACACACTACTATATATAAAATAGATAATAAGCACCCACTGTATAGCACAGGGAACTCAATACTCTGTAATGGCCTATATGTGAAATGAATCTCAAAGAGTGTATATATGTATATGTGTAACATTCACTTTGCTGGCCACCTAAAACATAACATTGTAAATCAACTATACTCCAATCAAAATTTAAAAAATAAAATTTTAAAAATAAAAGAAAAAATCTAAAAATAAATAATAAAAATAAAACGATGTGAAAATATGCTTAAAATGACATCAATATTCTGCCTTAGGCAATAGGCTTGAGGAATAAAATATTCAATATTTTAAAATCACTTACTTAACAAACATGCTACATGTATATTACAAAACAATGTGTTTGGCAATCTTTCTAAAATACAGAACATCACCTCTAACCAATGAGATGTTAAAGCTAAGTGAACATGATATTCCTCAAAGTTCTCCTTTAGTGTTCAGGGAATAGATTTCTTATTCTAAATTACTTTTCTAAAAAAAAAAAAGAAGCTAAGGTTAGAAATGACCAATTTCAGAAGAGATATACACCTACACAAAACGTAATCTACCAAACTATATAAATATTAATACAAGCAATATGGGTAACCCCTAAATTTCTTTCATTCTTTAAAACTCACAAAGGAGAGAGTGTAAGTTTACTAATCTACTTAACTCCAATGCTTCCTTCTCATTACAGAATTAAAGATTTATCTTAGACATTAAGAGGAAGATAGGAAGATTTGAACTGTTTTAGGTTAAAAAGCACCCTCGCCATGTCAAGTGTATTGATGGCAGCTATAAATAAAATACTGAGCCCAAATGTACAGTAACAGCACACCTGTAAATGCTGCAAGAAATGTAGTATACATCCTCAGGCCTTGAGACAAAGATAGCAGACAGGTTTCAACTCACATGTCTGTCAACTCCAGCAGATTAAGTAGCTACCTACAACAAAACGAGATTGGGGGATAACCTGACCAAAATGGAGCGTAAATGTCTTCCGTGGGCATAAGAGTATGGTAGCCTGCGTGCTACTCTTTGCCCTCAGCCTTATGCTGACAAAGACTCTGTACTGAAATATTTTTGTCTCTATTATGGATAGGCTATTTCATTATTGTTTCACACCAGATAATGCATCCTGCTGTAAAATATAAGTCAAATCAAGAGAAAAGTTTTGTGGGGTATTTGTGGTTTTGTTCTGGTTTTTGCTATGTCTGACAAAACAAACAATAAACCTAATATCTGTTTTCTAGAAAATACTATGTAATGGATGGCTACCATTACAATAACTAAGGTTATATTTTTAAAATGCTCTTCCTATTCATCTGGAAAATTAAGTGTTACATATAAATATGTATATATGTGTGTGTATATACACACACACAGTTTTAGGAGAAAACATCAGCATTTCAGCTTCGTAACTTAAATAATGTTAACTATGCATGTTTATTTGTAAAACTTCCCATAGTGAAACATGTTACAGTTACCTATAAACATTCATTTCTCACTACTTACAATTTGAATAATTATGAAATGTTTGTATATTGCAAGCAAGTTATAGAAAGTCACATAAACAATATAAATCTGATGCCCAGTCCTTTACAGATATGAAGTTATTTTCACTGGGTTTTCAAACTGTCAAGTATAAATAGGATGAGGTCACCAATACTTAGATGAGGCACTTGAACAATTACCCAAAAAGGTTGTTAAGTGTACAAAAGTGTAAAACAAAACTTTTGATATTAATCTTACTCAATTTCAGACGTGATTAATCTGAGATGGTCTATATTAAGAAGTGTTATAAACTTTTATTTTATTTCTTGCCCTTCTGCTTCCCCTTGACCCAAGGCAACATAACCGTGAAATAGACATCACCACAGACCAGTTAATGTGCTTCCATACAAAGAAACGAAACATTATTTAATGACATTGGGGTTTCAGAAAGTGACTATTTTACCACAAAAACTTGTGCATAATTTTTTTCAGACACATGGATAAATACACTGGTGACTCAAAGGCAAATCAGTATCTTGACCAAGTCCTAGACAAATAGGTCCTCAAATTTATTATCAACTGAATCAAAATTTTAAGTCTTACGTACTTTTTAAACACTGAATTTTTAAAATACTGAGAAATTTTAAAACTTAATTTTAAAAATAGAAAAATTAAAAAATTAAATTTATTAATATTTTCTAGATTACAGTTTAAGATTTAAAAAATAAGGAACAGATGCTTTGTCTTGCCAGCCTTTTGTGAAAGACCTTTTAAACATATATATGTGGCTAATTCATTTTCAACCTTAACATGTTCTCTGTATATTTACACTGTATCTTTTGGTAGTTAAAATATTAAACGCTTGATTAAAAGAGATCAATTCCTGTCGCTTCATGAATTCATAGTACTGTATTTTTCCCTACTGTCAGATTTCAACATACCTCTACTAGTAAAGAAAATAACTCAAATTTTAAAAGTTTATCCAATAGGGTTTAAAATCTGTGGTCCCATTAACTAATAGTTTTAGGTGAGAACAGTTAAATCTCATTAAACTTATTTAATTCTGATAGTTTATAATTTGAGTAATTTCTATAGCCCAGATACCCAAATGCTGTTTGACAAACATATGAGTTAGTTACTCATTGGAACATGGTTAGCCATTCCAAGTCCACTTATCAAAATCACTTCCTGTGTGTGTGCACATGAGCGCACATACACTCCTTAATTCCCTAAAACAGTTCTGCTCCTCTAAAGAGAGAAACTGTCTTTTGATCAGTATGCTACCAGACACCTATGTCTCTGCTAAAATCAGAAGATGGCCAATTTTCAAATAAATGGAAAGGGAAAATACTTATTTAGAACAACAAAAATTAAGCTTGGCAAAAGTAGTTACTTTTATTTACAATTGCATGTATTAAGATTACAAGAGAAACACTAGTGATACCATCTGAACAAAAGCAATGATTTATTGGTAATGGCAATGAACGAAATATTGAAAGTCTCTGGTGAGAATCAAGCAATTATCCAGGAGCTGTAGATCTGACTGCAATATGGTCTTCCAGTGTCTTTTGTACCTTAGTGGCTTTCTCCTTTTTTGCCAACTACCTAGGAAGAACAAAAATAACTTTATATGTACTTCTTATTGATTTAGAAATATGAGTTATTTTAAAAATAATATTACAAATTGTAATCATTTTTAAAAGCTGGTATTAATTTTTATCTTTGCAATTTTTTGGCATGCAGTATTATCTTCATTGTTGAAGCACACTGTGACCCTCCCTCCCTTCCCAGACTCTAGAAATTAAAAATAAAACACATGCAGGCTATTTTTGGTTTCCCACACTGTTTTAAGAAAAAGTAATGCAATTTTTCAAAACAAGGTTGACAGTTTAGAGAAGTTAATAAAAAGATGATGCTACATGAGTGAAACATATTTGGCATACTATTTTTAGGCAATGAGATATCAAATGCCTGCCGATCATAAAATAATGTACAATTAAAAGAGTATGCTAAACTTATGTCTTCATGCCCAGGATGACAGGTTTCTAGACTTTTCTATCAATATGCAGACATGCAATGAAAACAGATTAAAAATGACTAATTTGGCCTAGTTTCTATTTTTAAAAAACCCTGATTGCTACAATGTACTACTGAAATGATAAAGAATAAACCTTGTTTCAGGCAATGACTAGAAAAATTCTCTACTGAAGGGTTTAAAAAATGTTCTAGTTGCTATAAATGTAGCAGATTAAAAATATAAAGAATAAATTTGGTTTCTACCAATAGTTCTAGAAAACAAATCCTCTGTGGGAAGGAAGGCTCTAAAACTACATTCTAATCAAACAATTTACTTTAAATCTAAAGTTTATAACAATGTATTCTCATGGCAGAAATTCCTCTAAGGAAATCTACTTGCAAGCTATTGAACATATATTTATATACAAAAAATTTCTATGTATGTCTGTAAATATAATTTTCATATTTTAAATTGATTCTGGTCCCAATGGTAGTATCTGAATCAAGTAAAACTCACACAGGTCTTCAGTACAAGTCTGGTCTAAACTAGAACATGGCTGGGTCAATGTCATTCATGGGAAAAGATTATAAAAACCCTTTCCACTGAATTCCTAATCACATGATGCTAGAAATGCTGTTTTCCCCATCTTGAGGAAAATCACTTTTACTACTTTAAAATAACTCCTCTCTGATCCAAGGAAACCATGTGTTAAAAAGCCCAAGATGCCAAAAAGATACAAAAGGTAGTCTCATAAAAGAGTACGTGGATGACAGTTAAGAAATTTAGATTTTAAGAGCTGGGGGGAGCTTTCCTAAGAAAGAAGGGGAGGGGGCACTATCTGTACCACAAATGGATTTAAGCAGATAAACACTGAAAGCATTATTGATCATTATATTCCTTGGGAACACACAAAACACAGAGCTATTGGATTAAGCAAAAGAAAACAAAACCAACTAATATTAAAAATTTAAATTTTAACAGATGTGACACAGTAGAAGACATGAATCTGCATACTGTTTCACAGGTTGATAACTCTCAACTTGCCAATGTGTATTCTCTGTAAAAAAGAAGAAATTCAGCATTCCAATATGGAGTTTCTCACCCCAAAAGTAAAGCTCTTTTATTCATTTTTAAGTCTTTATATTACACCTCAGACAAACAAAAATTTTGGTACATCAAAATTAGATGTCAAAAATATTTATTCAGTAAAGAGTCCATTGATCTTCTATGTTAATATTTTAACCCAGCCTAACATCCAGTCCATAAGTCTTTCAACTGGCCTTGATCTCACTTGTGTTGGCAAAGCACAGGACATGCCCACAATTAATCAGCAAAAAGATTTTGGGGCTACAGTTCCAATGAGAAAATAAAACCCACGTCTCTCAAATTCAGCCTAATCAATATATTACACTAGTACTGATATAAAAGAACTTGATGAAACTGCTCGTATTTGATTTCCAAAATGATTCTATAGTTCCTAAAAAATAAAATTTAAACTTCAGATCAGATTAAAACATTAACTAGTTAAATCTAAAAACATTTACAACAATGTAAGTTTTATTGCAAAATTATTTCTCAAAATGTAGCACAAAATTAAATGAGACAGGAGAAAGTAAATTAAAAAAAGTAACAAAAAGTTGGGTGAGCAACCTGGTATGGTAATGAAATTAAAGCACCTAGTTGCAAGCCCAGAACAAAAACCAAAACAAATAAAAGGCCAACTGAGAAACATGACTAGAATGAGATCTGAAGAAGAGACAGTTGAGGAAATTTAGGTAACAAGAAGGCTGATCCAGATGATAGAAGCTGTAGAAATCTTGCCCCAACAATGGTGAGAACATGAGAAGGGTGAGAGCAGACAGGTGCAGAGAAGCAAGGAGGGGAGTAGAGTGAGATAAGGTCAGTCTTTATATTACTTCATTTTTAAAAATCTTCTGGTTTTAGTTCATTTGAGTTGGATTAAAAAAGCTGAAAAATAAACAGACAAAAATGTTACAAAAATAGCTGATACAGTGAATGGCCAGTTAAGAAAAGTCTATTTTTATTAGTCATAGAAAATCTTCTCTGCCTTTCAAATGCACCTCATTCCCTAAGAAGCAGAAGCCCCTTCATTTTTGCTCAGTTTTGTATACTTATATTATTTTTGTGTTCAAATAAAGCAATCCATGTAAAGAGCATATTTTAGCAAAGAAAACATCTACTTCCAATTAAAATGGCAAGCTTTTTTCATGCTGCAACACAAAGAATCCATTTACAACAGAGAGCCTAAGTATATATTATGATCTGGGCATAATGCTTCTTATGAGCCAAAAACAGACCAGTGGAAGGTATGTTCTAGTCTCCAAAATCTGAAAAGTATAACCTTCTAAAGCTGTAACAGCATGCAAGGTGGTCTCAGATTTCTAGCCACATACAAGATTCACCAGCATTACCTTAGCTCTGTCATCTTAGTGACATAAGGAGAAGATCAATGACATTCTGAAAACTAAAATTATCTGGAAACAACTCATACAACATACAAATGCAAACTGAAAACGCTACCAAATTCTATTTTATCATCCATTAAAATCATTTTACACAACTCTCTTCACTACACAGAGGTATCAAAACTTTCCTCTCTGTGCTGATAAAATACATGCCCAATCTATATTGAAATTTTAAATTCCAATTACTATGTACAATTCCTTTAAAATTCAGACTGACTAAATAAAGGAAAGAAGTGCCATACTTGACCCATCCTCGAATGAAGGACCTGCACCTTCCCACTTCCATGCCCAAGGTTCCTGTTTTCCATTCTACCTAGAGTGCCCACTGCTATCTTTTCCTCTATCCATTTCTACTCCCACAGCTTAGTTCTAGGCCCTTTTCCTCCACAAAACATTCTGATATTTTCCCAGCCATTCTTGGGAAGAAGGAAATATCACCAGGCTGGGAAAGGATGAGAATACTCTGTAGAGGAAGAGAGCCGTGAACTAAAGCTTTGATTAACTTTGATTAGCATTCCAAATGTTTGTGCATTACCCTTTAACAATATAAACTCGTTACTGGCAGAGCTTATGACTATACCTAGCATAGTACCACAGGGACAACAAGTACCATACCATGTATCGTTTATTTCCTTTACTAGAAACACCAAGCTCACTGATAGTTTTTAATTAAGTGACTCTACACAAGGCCAATTTCAGTTAAACATAAGCTAGCTTTTTAATTGCAGTTTTCCTACACTGAAGTTGTTGACTTAGCACAACATGAAGAAAACTGAAATATTAGCTTACTCTTGAAGAATAACCCTAGAGTTCAATGAATGACACGAGAACAAAACTCATTTGGAAACTACTGAAAGAAAATGTAATATTTATATAAGAAAGTCATTCAACCAATTAAAATTTATCAAACATTAAAAGCAATGGATTAAGAAGTCCAGAACACGAAGAAGGGAGTCCATTATAGCATTACATTATTTTCACAGCAGTTCTCAGTGTGGTCCAGGCTGGGCATCCCTGAGACCCTTTCATGGAGTCTTCAAGGTCAAAACTATTTTCATAATAATGCTAAATTGTTACTTGCCTCTTTAACTAACTCTCATTGTCTCACAAATGTACAATGAAGTTTTCCAGAGGTTACATGACTTACTATAGCAAAACTGACTGAATGCAGAAGCAGATATGAGAATGAGAGGATTCTATTAAGCTAGACTATAAACAAATTGGTCAAAGTGTAAAAACAATGCTCTTCTTCTCACAAAATTAGTTTTTGTTTTGAAATATATATATTTTAAAATATTACTTGTGTTAACAGTGATTTTATTTGTAAATAAATATTTTTTAAATTTCTCAGTTTCAACTTCTAAAATGGTAAATATTAGATAAATATTGGTCCTCAATAATCTTTAGTACTGTGAAGGGGTCCTGGGACCAAAAAGTTTTGAGAACTATTGTTCTGCCATAATTTTCAATAAGGTTAATAGCATTTTAAAACAAACACAAATACTCTCAGACAAGAAAAGAGAAATACCTTTGCTATCCTGAAGACAGTCCAAAAAAGGTAGTTTGATAGTCAAAAAAGAGAGAAAATAGGCTAGAAGGGATGTGAGGTGGGATGTTAAAAACAAAGAGGTGGAGACATCCTTAGATGGACAATTATTAATGCACATTGGAAAAACTATAACTGAATGGCAGGCTGGTAAGAAGATGGACAAGATAGAGTAGGGGTTACCTAAAGGAAAAATGGAAATCAAGTAGCATAAGCTGAGGTGAGAAGCAGGAAACCAGAGCCGAATTAATGATATGAGAAAATAATAGGATTTAGAATAATAGATCTTAGGAAAGAACTGAGCTAAAAAGAAACTATGCAAGGCATGGTTAAAGCCAAATCCAATGGCATTTAATTCAAACAAGCAAAGTAGCAAAGCAGGTGGCCAAAACGACTCTGTTGCTCACAGTTTCCCAGCGCAGCATATTTCATATCATAAAAACGTAGATGTTTAATCTCTGCTTCTTCTGACCTGTCATTATGTGCATGTCAAACATTTGACATGACAGATCTAATAACTGTTTCTAAACCTCCCAAAAGTTAACTATGCTGTGAGACAGAAAGATAGCAGTTGGAAAATGACATTAAAATATCTATTGTCAAGGTTATCAATTTTGCAAAAACAGCGTACAATTTTATAAGCTCATCCACCGTTATGAAATTTTATGAATTTTTCTGTCATTGGATTAAAATTATATCTGCAGTGCTATCAAAAAGAATACGCTTTCAGGGTGTTCCATGGCTCCAATTCCCCAAACAGGGCTCTAAGTTTTAAGCCAGGTGCCTCTTCCTCCAGGCATTGACAGTGCTAGGGAAACTCTTCCTCTCTTATAATCACCCCAAGTTCTAGACTGCCCGCCAGATGCAGCCATCAGAAACACAAGTAAAACCTACATCTCCGGTGCTGCTGCACATTTAGTCTGTGTACAGCAACCGGGTTCTGTACTGATAAATACATCTATGATCTGTGGTTGTATATTTTAAGAGTCATCCTAAATGAACTGTTACCAATTAGAAGTAGTTCCAAGAATGAAAAAAATGTTCTCTTTCCTAAAGGTCCCATGGAACTTATAAATTCTTTCACAAACTTTGGGACTATGTCCTCAAAAACAAAAAACAAAAAAATTCACTGAATACCTCCATATATGCCTGTTCACTGAATAGTTATTTGCTGAAATGTGTTCTTTCAGCACGAAGACATGGTTTGAAAGCATCTCAGTGTAGTAAAACTGAGTCCATTCTTTTTGATTAAAATTGTCATTTTAAATATGTTTTCATCAGAAACAATGATAATCAAAATCTTAATATAAGCAAAGTTCTTAAAAATTCATTAATAATGATTTAACTTACTACTACTATTTTTCATTATTCCTAACTACTTTCTATAACCAAACAATAATTTTTACCCCTCTTATTTGGATGCCATTCATTAATAGACACTATAACAGTAGGACTTATTTTTATTAGAGATTTCGTTTAGTAAGAAATCTAAAAATGTGATTAGAAGAACCTACTGTTCTGTTTAACCTTATAAAATTTCATGACATATGATTTTGACAGCTTTAAAATTATTTCCTTAAAATTGTTATTTTTATTTCTCCTAGCTATCATTTAAACAAACTTACTCGTTTGAAGTCATTCATATTTGTTGCCTGGACTGGAGTCCCAATAAAAGTAAAATATGAAATTCTTGTTGTTTCTTCTTCACCCTGATTGGACTGAACAAATATCTACACACACACACACACACACACACACACACACACCAAAAAAAGGAAAGAATTTTTACATTAATGATTACACGCCTTCTTTTATAAACATGCTTTAAATTTAATCAATTTCCTTAGGTTATTAATAAAAATATCTTCCATTCTTTGTAAGGATTAATCCAAATTACATTTAGACTAGTACTCCTATAGCATTATTAATTCTATTGTTTGCCCAGCTGTTCTTACCTTCTCCAGGGATGTCATGGCAAGACACTCACATACACAAGTTCTTGATGATTTAGTGTGATGGTGTAGAAGGGTCATAGTTAACTTATTTACAAAGAATGTTGAAAGGGTATGAAATTCATGATTACAATGGGCAGAGTGTTACTGAAACTTTACTAAAATTATAATTTTTCACTGAGGAAAATCTCTGCAGTTATATTCTTTCTGATAATCCTTCATTCATTCTATTTCCTACAATTTTAAAAGAAAAAAATAGTACTGGAAATAGGGTCCTAAAACTATACTGTGGCTTACATGTTTTTTCAAGCTTGGCTCTTTACCCTTTCTATTTAAAAACTCCCCTCAGCATGTTAGGAGACAGAAACTTTACTCATAGATCCTTTTTCAATATACTGAATTTTTAAAATTTGCCCTATTTAAAAAAATAATACTCTACATGCTGTCTACTTAAGATTATTGCCTCTCTTGAATTCAGCAACATACTTTTTTCATTCTCAGATGGCACTAAGCAATCAGTTTTTGTTGTTTTTACAGGAAACCACAGATTCATCTCAAACTGAGCTATTCAATTAAAAACTCTAAGTCTATAAGTGGACTATTAAACTAGCTATCTATTTATTTGCAATGCTTTTTTAATCTAAGCACAACAGTTTATATTTACTGCTTTTAAAATCCATCTACTTATTCTGATTAGACTTCCTGATCAAAGCTGTCATTTCAATTTCAATTTTATCACCAAAAAAAGTGACAGGCATGCTTTCTCTGTTGGGATTTAAGTCACTGACTAAAATTTTGATTTTGATAGGACACAGTGAAGACTGTGAACCTATCACAAGATAACTATGTTCAATGATTCTCAAAGATAAAGGAGATTATATTAGGATCTCTGGGTTTAAAGGGCTTTTCCAATAAACAAATGCCTTCCTCCCATCACTAAATAAAGTAACAGGTGTTATTAATTGAATGTTACAAATATGAGTAAAGTCAAAAAATATTTCATAACCAGTGTTCCAGTATAGTATAACCATTTTCTGTAATTTCATCTGGTTAAAATATTTCAACTACTGAAAACTCAACTTTATATAATCTTTCATCTTACCACCATCTTACCATCATATACCACAAGTATATTCTGTGAAATTCTACTTTCTGAAAACCTCGTAAAATGAACACATGCTATGGCATTCTAATTTACAAAAACCAGAATCCACTAACACAAAGAAATCACATTAGCTTGGCATGCCTTGTTCTCAAGTGACTCTGTGCTGGTTCCCACTCCTTTTTCTAGGTATTCTACTATTCTTTTATAACCCTCCTACCCCCTCCTCTGAAGGAACGGGCTAGGGTGGACAGGTGGTTTAGGAGCATGTGTTGGGTTTTAATACTAAAATTCACAAAAGCAATTAATAACTGCTAAAAAGCTGCTGCTTTCTTAATGTAAATTAAGATAATATAAAACTATCTTTTAAAAGCCATTTTTACTGAGATCGCGGCCACTACACTATTAAAAACTCTATATTCTAGAAAAGTAAATTGGACTTTACAAACGTATCATCACTCATCACCAGGTATGAAGGAAGCACAAATATCTTCTACTTAAGTATAAATGTTCTAGAATAAACTTTTAACAAAAGCTGCCAAAGATGTATATGTAATATATATATATGTAAACTGACAAATCCACAAATTAAAAAAAAATCAATCCGTCTTTCCTCTTTAGGGCACACAGATGAATTAGAAAGAAGAAAATTCAGTTAGCTCATTAGACATGTTTATGCATTTCAAACCAAGTGGACAATTATTACTTTTAAGGATCACTTGGAATCAGCTAGGATACTAAAGATGGCATGAACTGTCACCCACAACCCGTTAAATATATCTGAATGAAATATTACTTACAGTTACACTGTTAACATTCTGAAACTTTACATAACGAAGTGGGACAATACCATCTTCTTTAATATCATCCTCTGTTAGTTCCAGAGCTTGAGTTGGCTCACTTCTTTCTGCCTCTTCAAAATCCATAGACCGGGGTAGATTGATAAAAATTTTTACATACTTAGGACCCTGACCTATAAAATGGTAGAATAAAATTAAATGCTAACGCCAAACATATTACTGGTATATTCTTGGCCTGCTAAAACTATACTAAGTACTAGGAATACTAGATGAAAACACATACATATATATGTACATGCATAACATATACACAGAGTTCTTGCCCTCAACTATAAAAGACATACTATGATACATGCACAACTCTCAGTGAGGAGGTACAGGGAAGGTGGCAGTGGAGTCTGACAGCACATGCAGGCTGACAGAAAGTTTCATAAAAGAAATAACATTGACATGGGTCTTGCAGTTGCCATCAGTTGGTACATTTTGTTATTTAGGAGGAAAGCACTATCAGTGACAACATTTAGCCAGAAGGAAATTAATTACACAAACTACCAAAATTCATCTTAGGGATTAGGATGTGCTCAGTGGTAAAATCATATTGATAGAGTGTCTTAGTCCTTTTAACTTCAGACCAGTGTTTTGTGACTGATTAAGGAATCTTAAGATAGTCACACTGCTTAAATACTCATTTCTATAGCATTTGCTTTTATAAATACTTTGTATTCTCAGAATAAAGAAACAATTTTATTAGTGAAAAGTCATTAATACACGAAAATTTAGAATAGCAAATGATAAGGGAATGCTACCTGATAAGCGTACTGCTTCTCCCAACCAACTAAAAAACCAGAATCCTAGTCCCCACTGCCCACCCCATGCCCCCACCCCTGCCCGCCCCAACCAGCAAAAAACACTTCAGTAAGAAACAGAAAAAAGGGGGTGGGAGGGTGAATAGCACAATTCTTTATTTAATGAAAAGAAAAATGCCAAGTTTGTACAATCATGTTTACAGCATCATAATATGTATAAAGAAGATGAAACTATAATTAGAGCACAAATAGGAAGATCCGGAGCCTGTCTTATCACCTATAACAGGAGGAATGTGAAATAATTCTCCCAGTTCTGATCCTGAAAAACAGCTACCTCAACCCTAGAATCTTTAGTTGGAAGAAAGGGCTACCTCGTTTTCAGATTAAAAGGGAACTTAAATTCTAAAATAAAAAACTTTGGAAAAAGGGTAAACGTTTCTTTTTTTATTACTTTCGGTCCAATAATCTCACATTATTTGCCCACTGCTTTGTTCTAAGAACAATTTCACTCCTTCCCAAAACAAGAAATCTTTACCTCTATTTAATAAAAAGTTTTAACCTAAGTGTCCATCAACAGAATGGATAAAGAAGATGTAGTAAATATATATACAATGGAATCCTACTCAACCATAAAAAAGAATGAAATTTTGCCATTTGCAACAACATGGATGGACCTGGAGGGTATTATGCTAAGTGAAATAGGTCAGACAGAGAAAGACAAATGCTGTATGATATCACTTACTTATATGTGGAATCTGAAAACTACGACAAACTTGGGAATATAACAAAAAAGAAGCAGACTCACAGATAAAGAAAACAAACTAGTGGTTACCAGTGTGGAAGAGGGGAGGAGGGAGGAGCAAGATAGGGGTAAGAGATTAAGAGGTACAAACTTCTATGTATAAAATGAATAAGCTACAAGGATATACTGTACAACACAGGGAATACAGCCAATATTTTAGAATTACTATAAATGGAATAACCCTTAAAAATTGTGAATCATTATGTTGTACACTTAAAACTTACATAGCAGTATACATCAACTATACCTCAATTTAAAAAAAAAGAAAAGAAAAAAAAGAAAAGTTTTAAATATGTGCTAGCAGGTCTACAGAGCAGAAAGTTAGTTTAAAGAAAAGCTGCCCATTACTCACCATTATCCGGCCCTTGAAATTTCATTGAATAAAGCTTAACAGGCTGATTGAATGCCACGGTAATAAGTAGCTGTGAAGAAAATAATAGTTTCATTTTTAAAGGACTGTTGAACACCTTAAATAACACAATAGCTAAGGAGATTTAAATAATTAAGCAGCAGACAAAATTTAATTCATCTAACAAAACCAATGTAATACAGAATATCAGTAAGTTGAAAGTAACTTGATTAGGTTGACATTTGAGAAATACATTAATGTATTATTCGTATAAAGAAATAACAACAAAATTTAATAGAATTAACTAAAATTATATGTAAGAACCTAAAGTCTTGTAACCTAAAACTGATAAGCAATCTGCTTTCCAAAAAAACAAACAAAATCCCGAAATTAAAATTTAAACTATATATTTTAGCATATTAAGCTTATTATTTTGCAAAACAATTTATTTGTGGAAGCATCCACCCACGTCACTTGACAATTTGGAGACAATGCACACAGGCTACGTGGAGAGACTAGACCTCAAATGAACTCTATTTGATCCCAAACTCAAGAGAACAGGACTCACAGCTCTAACAGTAACCTCCAAACCTCCATCTTAAATTTATCTGACTAACTGAATCTGAAAAGCCAGGTAAGGGAACTGGAACACAAAACAATGCCGAAATGCCTGTCTCTGATTCATTCACTCAATCTTCTTTCCAGCTAAAATTCTGTCTGATGTAGGTACCTATGCTTCTACCCTGGGAGGAAGATTTCCTTGGCAGGAAGATTTCAGGGAAGCTGTAGCCAGTCCTTCTGATATGCATCACCACATTATTTCAGGGCACCATTTACAAGGAGCACAATGTGAATGATATTCTCAAAGCTATACAGTAAGGTAGCTCTGGCTGGAGCAAAGAAAGATGGGATTTGGATTTATGATTTCAAATCACTGTGGTCTATTTGCTTAAGAAAATACTTAAATTACTCCCTTTGGTTATGTAAGTACCTTTTATACTTGACCTGTAATTGTGTGCCAGAAAATAAGCATGACATGCTTAGAGACTTGAACCACAGGTGAAGAGGATTATGAGAGTAGAAAGCTAGAAGCAGATAAAGTCAGCAAGAATATGACACCTTCTTCCTGAAGTCACTGAAGAACCATTTAACTCTTTTAAGAAAGAGAAGCATGATCAGATTTATATTTTAGAGAAATAACTTTTGTGAACATGTAAAAGATGAACAGGAAATGGGAACAAAGCAGAGGCAATGGAATAGAAATTAAATTAAGGAAAATAACAGTCAAGATGAAGACAGAGATGGCTTGATAAAGGCAGTACTATACTACACTACTTCCTCTGGAACAATAACGCTGGGAATTATAGGGAACTACAACAGGTTTACATCTGGGAGTGTGGACTAGACATACAGGGAGGGCTCATCTAATTAGTTTCTATTTCTCAGGGACAAAGTCGTGTAGGAAGTATGAAGGCAAGTCAAGAATGAACAAAAGGACTTAAGAAGAGTGAAGGCTCAACTCAGCCTTCGGGGCAATCCAAGAGATCGGTGATTCTCCGCAGTGCAGCTGGCATAGAAGAACAAAGAAACGAGGGGGGTCTGCAGGGTCAAAGGACAGGGGTGAAGTTATAAAAAGGAAGAAAGAAATGAGCATCTGGAAAAGAGAAACATGAAATCCTGAGATGGAAACCTGAACAAGAAACAGCAGGCATAAATACTGATAATCCTTACAAGCCTTAAGCATTCGGTTACCTGTTCATCACAATCAGATTCCAAGAAGGTCATGTCTTTTCGTAAACAGTTGTCAAATCCATGCTCGTCGCTTTCATTAAGACATTCACAGCCAGCTTTGTTAATAAAAGGCATTAAATCCATCTGAAAAAAATTAAACCAAGACTTTAGGCAAAGCATTTGGATTTGGTATAAAAATCTTAATAAGAAATGTAAATATGTGATTCTTTTTTTTATTGTACAATATTGTGTTTCCGGGGTACAACACAGTGATTAACAATTTTTAAAGGTTATATTCCATTTATAGTTACTATAAGATACTGACTATTCCCTGTGTTGTACAATACATCCTTGTATGTGATTCTTTTTTTCTAAACTTTTTATTTTATATTGGAGTGACTCTCTCGATTAAGCAATTTTAAAGAAAACTTATATCTCATTTAAAATAGTTACTAAAACTTTTATAATAACCCTTTCATTTGAACTTCTAACTGACATCTATCACTAATAATTAAAGCCAAATTTAGGCTTAGCCCACTTAATAAGAATCCAAAATCAAGTCTTTAACACAAAGATTATTAAATGTTGACTTATACATTTTTTAATAGCAGTGTTTTGAAGTGGAAAATATGCAAATTAAAATATCTACAAAATATCCAAAGAAAGCCTACCTCCCTCTTCTAGTAATCATGCACTCTTTAAACCTATATCCGTGAAGAGTTTAAAGATGAATAGCAAATAACTATTTAAAAAATTTTTATCATGGAAAATTCCAAACATACACAAATAGACTAATACAGTGAACCTCAGGTATCCACCTCCCAGCTACAATAATCATCAACTCATGCCCACTCTTATCTCACCTTTACCCTGTAACCATTCCCAACCTTTCTCCCAATTATTTTCAAGTAAATTTTAGACATTTTTTTCATTTCATTCATGAACATTTCAGTGTGTTCACAAGAGATAAGTACTCAAAAAAAAATCCTCAGTATCATTATCACAACTAAAACAATTTTAATATCATCAATATCAATGTTCAAATTTCTTCAACTGTCTCATAAATGTTTTACAGTTGAAATTACTGAGTCTCAGAATAAGAATCCAAGAAAAGTACAAATACCGTATTTGGTTAATGTCTCTTAAATCTCTTTTAATCTATAGTCATTTAGCCTATAGATTTCTTATATTCTGGATTTTGCTGAGTGCTTCCCTGTGGCGTCATTTAACATTTTCCTGTATATGTTTTGGCTAATACTTTCAACACAACGCCATAGAGCTGCAGTGACAGTGGTCATCCCTGTCTTGTTTCTGACTTCAGTGGGAATGCCTCCAGTACTTCCCCATTAAAATTTTATTGAACACTTTAGGAATAAATAGATATTGCACTCTGTCAAATGCTTTTTCCCCATATTAGGAAATCATGATTTTTCTCCTCTAGATTGCTGAATTTTGTTTACTAATATTTTATTTAAGATTTGTACACCAATATTCCTAACTGGAACTGGTTGGTAGCTTTCTTTTTTGCTGCAAACTTTGTCAGATTCTGGGATCAATGTCATAACTTACTTCAAAATGAAACTTTTAAGTTTTCTCTCTTTTTATACGGTCTTGAGTAGTTGCAGTTAACACAAGACTACCTGATCTTTAGAGATTTGGTAGAATTTCCCTGTGAAGTCATCTTGGTATTTATGTAAGAGCTCTTTTACTATTTTCTCTACTTCCTCAATGGTGATTGGTCTATTTAGGAGTTCTGCTTCTAGTGGAGTTGATTTTGAAACTATTTTTCTAGAAAAGTATCCATTTCACCTACTAAACAAAAACTGTTTTTAAAGTTTACCAAGTAATTTAAAAAAAATAAAAAATAAAAAAATAAAGATTACCAAGTATTCTAAGTTATCAGATACATGTTCACCATTCTATCAGTCTTCATTACGAATACTAATACACATACTAATACATGTGTATATGGTTCTGAAAGACTAAAGAAAACTTTACATTTCAAATAATTATCAATATGGTAATAATCCATTAGAATATACCCTTAATTATTCATAGACTAGCCTAGATGCTTCCAAAGCCAAAATATTCTTTTCTATTATATCAAATGTTACATTGCATTAGATGTTAAATGTATTACTCAGGGTAACATAATGTAGCCAATTCAAAAAGGGAGGCAGGAAGAAAAGGAGCACTACACAGCTAAGTTCTACTACTACAGAATTATTCTGAACTTCTTGAACATTTGCCTTGAAAATGTGACAAAATCTTTCAAACATTTGCCTACCATCCTACCGAGATGCCTCTTCCATACTATATGCAGGATCAAGACCCCAGGCTTGAAGACAACATTGCAGTCGTACTTCCAATACCTTAATGATGAAAATAAACTAAATAGGTAAATAATTTAAAATTGCTTTTTAATTTATCATGGGGCACACAAAACAAGTATCATATTTGAACAGTTGCATTAAAGTGCTCTGTTTTACAACACTGTCTGGGACAAACTGGCATAATATTGTATACTTGACATAACTGCAAACTGACATATTTGGAAAATATGTAATTGGAAATAAGTATCACTACTTATGCAATCAACTTGCCAATAATGAGGAAAGAATCATGAGAACACAATCAGACAAATCCAGACTGTGGGACACTGTGTAAGACAAATGGTCCAGACCTGCACTGTACGATGAGACCGCCATTAGCCACGTGTGTAAATTTAAAACTAAGTCAATTAAAAACATATAAAACTAAAAATTCAGTTCCTCAGTTGCCCCAGTCACATAAAAAATGCCACATGTGCCTAGTGGCTACTACAGTAGACTGGCGTTGCTTTAAACTTTAAAAAAAGGCAGTCATGGGACTTCCCTGGAGGTCCAGTGGTTGGGACTCTGCGCTTCCAATACAGGGGGCTCAGGTTCGATCCCTGGTCAGGGAACTAGGATCCCACATGCCGCATGGCACAGCCAAATTAAAAGGCAGTCATGAAAGAAAAAAGGCGGAGAGAAGTTTCTAGACTAAAGAACACTAAAGAGATTGACAACTTAAATGCAATGCATGACCCTTGATTTGATCCAAGATTGGGGAAAAACAGCTATAAAGTATATTTTGGAGATATATTAAGGAAATCTGAATATAGGCTGTACATTAGGGATAGATATCATATCAATGTTAAATTTCTTAGAAGTGATAATGGTATCATGGCTATACAAGAGAATGTCCTTGTTCTTAGGAGCTCCATGCTGAAATATTCACAGATGAACCATCTAGATGCCTATAACTTACTCTGTAAATGATGCTGCAAAATATAAAAGCAGATAAATACATATCAAGATAGAACAAAAACAGGGAAATATTCACAACTGATGAACACAGGTGAATGACATGCATGTTTATAACACTACTCTGTCAACTAGATTTTTTGTTTGCTTGAACAAATTTCACCTTTGGGGGGAGGAGGTGAGTGGAATCCAACATGAGACACACAGGAAGTTAGAAAGTTTTTGGTTAAAGAAAAATCTGTTCTACCTACTACATAAATTAGGGACATTTAATGTTTATTTTGATGCATGTGACATATTTGTAGACCAAAACCTACAGGTCAGAGGTTGGAACACTGAAATACACTAATAAGTCTCAAGATTTAGAACACATGTAAATACAAGTTTGATTCCAGAGTGCCTAGACTGCAAACTTCTAGAGAGGAAGACTTGATATTGATAGCCCCCTCATGCGATTTGAAGCCATACTAGGTACTCTTATAAAATATGGGATTGTAAAGCAATTATACTCCAATAAAGATACCTTTAAAAAAATAAATTATGGGGGCTTCCCTGGTGGCACAGTGGTTGAGAGTCCGCCTGCCGATGCAGGGGACATGGGTTCGTGCCCCAGTCCGGGAAGATCCCACATGCCACAGAGCAGCTGGGCCCGTGAGCCATGGCCGCTGGACCTGTGCGTCCGGAGCCTGTGCTCTGCAGCAGGAGAGGCCACAACAGTGGGAGGCCCGCGTACCGCAAAAAAATTAAAATAAAAATTAAAATAAATAAATAAATAAATTATGGGACAGGAGGGGTGGGAGGGAGATGCAAGAGGGGGGAGATATGGGGATGTATGTATATGTATAGCTGATTCACTTTGTTATAAAGCAGAAACTAACATACCATTGTAAAGCAATTATACTCTAGTAAGGGTGTTAACAAAATAAAATGAAATAAATAAAATTTTAAAAATAATAAGTAAATTAAAAAAAGAAAATAGGGGAGAGAAAAAATAGAATGTTTAAAACTTTCCCAACTTCTAAAGAGATACTTGGGGCAGAGACTTATTTTTTTCTTTCTGGCTGCGTTGGGTCTTTGTTGTGGCATGTGGGAGCTTTTTTGTTGTTGTGGCGCATGGGCTTCTCTCTAGTTGTGGTGTGAGGGCTCCAGAGCACGCAGGCTCTCTGGTTGAGGCACATGGGCTCAGAAGTTGTGGCGCTCGGGCTTAGCTGCTCTGCAGCATGTGGGGTCTCAGTTCCCAACCAGATACCGAGCCCGCGTCCCCTGCATTGGAAAGTGGATTCTTTACCACTGGACGACCAGGGAAGTCCCAGGGTGGGGAATTTATAGCACTAAATGCCTATATTAGGCAAGAAGAAAGGTCTCAAATTCGACCTTAAGAAACTAGAAAGAGAAGAGCAAATTAAACCCAAAGTAAACAGAGAAAAGAAAATAATAAACATCAAAGCAATGAAATGAAAAACGATAGAGAAACTCAATGAAATCAAAAGCTGCTTCTCTGACAAGATCAGTGAGTTAAGAAACATCTAGCCAGAGTGGTCAAGACAAAAAAATCCCAATATTAGGAGAGGTGACAGTACTACAGTTTCTTTAGATATTAAAAAAATGAGAGAATATTATGAACAATATTTTGCACGTAAGTTCAACAACACAAATGAAATGGACAAATTCCTTGAAAGACACAAACCACCAAAGCCCACTCAAGAAGAAATAGATAACTGGATTGTTTACCTATTTTTAAAAATTAAATTTGTAGTTAAAAGTCTTCCCACAGAGCTTCCCTGGTGGCGCAGTGGTTGAGGGTCCTCCTGCCGATGCAGGGGACGCGTGTTCATGCCCCGGTCCGGGAGGATCCCACATGCCGCGGAGCAGCTGGGCCCGTGGGCCATGGCCGCTAAGCCTGCGCATCCGGAGCCTGTGCTCCGCGACAGAGAGGCCACAACAGTGAGAGGCCCGCGTACCGCAAAAAAAAAAAAACAAAAAAAAAAAACAAAAAAATCTTCCCACAAAGAAAACTCCAGGAACAGCTGGCTTTACTATTAAATTCTAACAAATATTATAGGAAGAAATAGTACCCATTCTACACAAACTCTTCCAGAAAATTGAAGAGGAGAGAATATTTACTAATTTAATGACACCAGCATTACCCTGATACCAAAACATACAAGAAAGGAAACTACAGACCAATGTCCCTCATATACATAGAGGCAAATATTTTAAACAAAATTTTAGCAAACCTAATTCAACAATATATTAAAAGGATAATGCATCATAGTCAAGAGTGGCTAGAGTATGCTAGGTTATGGTAGGTTGGTTTAACAGGCAGAAGTCACTCAATGTAATTCACCATGTTAAGAAACAAAATGTTGAAATATGATCATCTCAATGGACACAGAAAAAAATATTTGTAAGAATCTAATACCCATTTCTGATTTTAAAAAATTCTCAACAAATTAGGAATAGAAGAGAATTTCTTCAACCTGATAAAAGGCATATATGAGAAACTTCCAGCTAACATCATACTTAATAGTGAAAGACTGCATGCTTTCCCCCTAAGATGAGGAACGAGTCAAGGATGTCTGCTTTCAATACTACTGTGGAAAAAGTCACTATAGTAAGATAAGAGAAATAAATAAAAGACAACAGGATTGGAAAAACAAAATTTTTTCGAACTTCAATAAACATATTAAAAACTCAAAGTCATGATGTTTACAAAAACACTGTATTACTTCCGATTTTTGATTCTTAACCTTTTGAGTATCATACCCTACATCTTTTGTAATATCTCAAACCCCTCGAAGAGAGATATTTCTTTCTTTCACTCTGGCTCCAGTCAAATCAGGAGTTTCAAAACTATAGGATGTGTGAAATCAATAATTATATAGCCTTTTAGCATTTAAACGTAATGAGAGAAAGTCTTTATTCTAAGAAACCTAAAATTTTATTTTAAAATTGTCAATACATTTTTGTAATACTTATATTTAAATCTACTTTAAGATACAGGTTTTCATTCAGTTTCCATTTGTGTTGTGAAAACAATGCCGTTCTTGGGAACACATTACCAGTTTTAAATATTTAATGACCCTATAAGACCTATAGTTCAAAACTTTTAAAGTCTTCATTGACACCTGATGGAAAAAAATGAAAATGTTTTTAACAGCTTTTTACTTTGTATTCATAACATCTGGATGAAATTAAATGTCTTATTTCCTAAAACGTCATTTTTCCCTGCTTATTTCCTACCCAAAGCCAAAACCCTGATATCACACTTAGCTGATGTAAAGAAGTATCGCTGCAGCTAAGCAGCCAAGACTGTTGTGCCCATAAGACTTTTTCATGCAAAAACCCTTACTAATAAAGGAAAAAATACAAAGAAGTAAACACAACTGTTTACAAGTCAAATGATTTCCAAAATTTTCCAAAAGGCGTCATAACCCTGACTTACACATGTTCACACTTTCTAACTGAATATTACCATTTCAAATTATCATATAACAGTTCTATTTTAAATAAATATTAATTATTAAGTCCTTAACTTAAAGTAATTAATGCCACTACCACATGTTAAAGACACTTTCTGAAGGCACAACTCCCCCTCCACCCATAAACACAAAAAGAATCTCTCATATATACCTGACTACAGGTTCTCCTTATTCAACATGAATTTAAGGGCCTTACATAATGACTGGTAGCTCCATGTTTTAATGTACTTGGTGGACTTCCCTGGTGGTCCAATAGTTAAGAATCCTCCTTCCAATGCAGGTGACACAAGTTTGATCCCTGGTCAGGGAACTAAGATCCCACATGCCGTGGGGCAACTAAGCCCGCGCACCACAACTACTGAGCCCGCAAGCTCTAGAGCCCGTGCACCACAACTAGAGAATTCATGTGCTGCAACTACTGAGCCTGCACACTCTGGAGCCTGCACACTACAGCTACAGCCCACATGCTGTAACTTCTGAGCCCACACGTTCTAGAGCCCACGCGCCACAACTAGAGAGAAGTCCTCACACCACAACGAAGAGGCCGTGTACTGCGACAAAAGATTCCGCATGCCACAACTAAGACCTGACTCAGCCAAATAAATAAATAAATTTAAAAATTTTTAAATGTACTTGTTACACATGCTTTCATATACTAGCTTTAACTTGAGGTAACACTTTTTAAAAAAAAATCATTTTTAATCTGCCAACACAATAACTTTATAACAAGCAAAATTAAAAAATATATATACAAATATTATTTTGGTAGGCAGGTTTTACCAATTTGCATAAACAAGTCAGCTACCATGAAGTGGTACTTCTGAATTTTACTTCCTTCCTGAATAGCTCTCATATGATAGACACAAATTATGACTATTCATATTATATAGTTTTCAAAAACTTTGACATTCTTAAGTCTTCAAGTTATTATTTAGAATAATAACTCTTAAAAGTTTGAAAAACATATCCAGTACTAAAGTCACATTTGGTTTTAAAACAAAATCAATAACTAGGGTTTTTAAATAGATACATTTAAAAAGAGGGAGAAAACTTTAGAAACCAGCAGAAAAGGGAGTTCAGTATGTAATGGTCATACACTAAAATTTACATGCCATTTTACACAATTGTCAAAAAGTGAAAAATTTTTCCAATGAAAAGTTTTTCACTTTGGGAGGGAAAAAAAGTAAAAAACAAACGTATAAAAATGGCTTTTGGGACTTCCCTGGTGGCACAGTGGTTAAGAATCTGCCTGCCAATGCAGGGGACACAGGTTCGAGCCCTGGTCCGGGAAGATCCCACATGCCGTGGAGCAACTAAGCCTGTGCGCCACAACTCCTGAGCCTGCGCTCTAGAGCCTGTGAGCGACAACTACTGAGCCCACATGCCACAACTACTGAAGCCCGTGCACCTAGAGTCCCTGCTCCGCAACAAGAGAAGCCACTGCAATGAGAAGCCCGTGCACCGCAACGAAGAGGAGCCCCCCATTCACCGCAACTAGAGAAAGCCCGCGCGCAGCAACAAAGACCCAACGCAGCCAAAAATAAAATAAAACAAAAATAAATAAATAATTTTTTTAAAATGGCTATTAAAATAGTTCAGAAAGCAGATTAAAAAACAAGTGGCAGGGCTTCCCTGGTGGCACAGTGGTTGAGAGTCCGCCTGCAGATGCAGGGGACACGGGTTTGTGCCCCGGTCCGGGAGGATCCCACGTGCCGCGGAGCGGCTGGGCCCGTGAGCCACCGCCGCTGGGCCTGCGCGTCCGGAGCCTGTGCTCCGCACCGAGAGAGGCCACAACGGTGAGAGGCCTGCGTACCACAAAAAAATAAATAAATAAAAATAAAAAATAGTTTATGATGGGGGCTTAAGGTTATAACACACACAACACAGACAAAATCAAATAGTCAGCTATTACATTTACTTTTAAAGTTCTTAACTGAAAGTATTCTTAACTAGCAAAAAACAAAACATGAAAACAGTGAACTTCACTTCAACCAAATAATGACAAATGCAAGACACATCATGATTTCACTTTTAATTCTACATACATAGCCTTTTGGAATATCTGTGTCCTCGTTGCTTCCAGGGTCGTTTTCCAAGTGCTGCTTGATCTTTTCCTCTAGTCCCACAGCATCTGCTCCTTGATATTGATCAATTCTCACTTTGTTTCGAAAAAATAGAAATGTAGGTGTTGCTGATATATTGTTGGTGGCAGCTGTTCCCTAGAATTGTCAAGTTAGATAGCATTATGAATCAAAACTAATCTTAAACCACTCTGAATATTCACTCTACATCTCTATGGAAGTTAAATATCACAAGCATGAACTAAAAACATGTAAAATAACTTACTCCTAATTGTTACTTAAGAAAAAACAGGCCTATTCTTAAGGGGCACAACTATATTACCCTTATGTCCGCAACAAAGAATAGCCCTGCATTTTTGTTTTGGTGTTAAGTGCTTCATCCAATAGAACAATCGGCTTCTAACACAGAAATTGCACTTTACAACACCAGACAGTTCTCTCATAAGTACAGACTGTTTCTCAAATGGAGAACCCCAGAAGGGTATTGAGATATGTCAACACAAACCACTGCTACTAGGAAAAAGTACACATCTGAAAAAACAGTAGCCCATCTGTCCGTGAAAAGGAGGTAACATCCTTTGCACTGCAATCCTCATCTAGTTCTATTCTTTTTTTTTTTTTTGCGGTATGCGGGCCTCTCACTGTTGTGGCCTCTCCCGTTGCGGAGCACAGGCTCCGGACGCGCAGGCTCAGCGGCCATGGCTCACGGGCCTAGCCACTCGGCAGCATGTGGGATCTTCCCGGACCGGGGCACGAACCCGTGTCCCCTGCATTGGCAGGCAGACTCTCAACCACTGCGCCACCAGGGAAGCCCTAGTTCTACTCTTAAAGAAATGACTTCTGGTCTTCCATCAAAAACACCACAATGGGTATCTTTTTAAATTCTGCTCCAACTCCACGAGATCATAAGACTAGCTACCGAATGAAAATTAATCAGTCACTGATTCATTAAACTCATTAAACTCTTCATGAGAAGTGTAAAGAAAATAGTAAAATAAGTATGTCACCTTGCATATTCAAACACTAGGAAGAGGTACCACTATATTGTTTTTTTAAAAAAAGCATAAAGTTTACAGAGATGTCTTCTCTAAGCCTCATTAAAAAAAATGACCTTTTAGAACAGTGCTGTCCAAAAGAAATATAATACAAGATACAAATGTGAGCTACACATGTAATTTTAAATATTCTAGTATCCACAAGAAAAAAGTGAAGAGAAACAACTGAAATCCATTTTAATAATTTATTTTAGCAAATCCAAATATGCAATTCAACATATAGTCAATGTAAAAAGTTAATGACATACTTTACGTATTTTATTTCATACTAAGCCTTCAAAATCCTATGTGTATTTTACAGCACATCTCAATTTGGACTTGCCACACTTCAAGTACTCAGTACCCAACCACATGTGGTTACTGTACAGGACCACACAGCTCCAGAAGACAGCACTTCCAGATCAGAGACAGTGAATACTTAAAATAAGGCAAAATAAGGCCAGGGCTGCTGTCCAGAAGTATGCGATATAAGTACTAAACAATAAACATGTAACATAGAGTTTGCACGAAATCCCCAAAATACTTATCTGCAAGCTATGTAACATTCTAAGATTTTTTTCCAACCCAGAAATGTATCAAAGACAAAAGCTTCACTGGAAAAAAAAAAAAAGTTACAGAGCTGTTATTTATGTATGTCCAAAGACTACATTTTTAGTGTTGGAAGAAGCCTTCAAAACATTTTTTTCTCTAACAATTCCTCCATACATCTAGATATGCAAATGCAGAACTGTCACACAGCCATGCTGACTAAGTAACCAGGGCAATCTACCTACAACACTGTGGCTCAATCAATAGTAACCAACATTTTAAACTTTCTGCTGAGTAAGCAGCTTTGGAGCTAGGGTTATAACTGATCAATTCAAAACAAACTATATCCAAGAATTCTCTGCCATGGCTTTCTAATCAACCAGTGTGTCTGTAGTACAAGATATAATTTTAGATTTACAAAAAAATAAACGAAGAAATGTAAAACACAGAACTGCCAGGTGACCTATTAAGTTTAACAACATAATATTAGTTTTGTACCAGAAAAATATTATTAGCAAACCCAGAAGCAATTAATATTGGACTACCCTTCTTAACTAATGCAGCCATAACAACATTTGTAATAATTACATTAACATAATATTATCCTACCTTCAAAAAAATAAGTACTTAGTGCATAAAGAGATAAAGGATGAAATTAATGCTGAATTTCAAATCAATTTATAAATAAAAAGACATTTTTTTAAGGACTCTTTGCCTTACCTGACACTGATGTACATCTACTTCCAAGAATACTGCTTGTGGATACTTATTACTCATAGAACTGAATGCTGGGGCAATCCTTAAACACGGTCCACACCTGTGAGAAAAGTAAGAGATGCTTGGTAAAATAACACCCAAGATTGTACTAATTTATACTCTAAAGATCTTGTCAATTAAAATGCAGAATTAAAAACATTCTGATCAACTTATCTTTAGACTTTCTTGTCTTTTCCACTGTACTATTTAGATACACTTGCATCAGTACCACACTGTCTTAATGACTACAGATTTATATTAAGTCTTTAAGTCTAACAGTGTTGTCTTCCAGCTTTCTTCTCACTGAACGAAATTAAAGATCTAAATAAATGGAGGAATATACTATACCTATGAACTGGAAAACTCAACACTGTCAAGATGTCAAGTCTCCTCAATTTGATCTTTAAAGTCAATGTAAAATTCCAAGGTTTGCTTGGAAAAATTAACAAATTTAAATTCTAAAATTTATAGGGAAATAAATATCAAGGATAGCCCAAGCATTTTGGGGTTCAAAGCTGAAGAAATTACATTACTAGATATTAATAACTACCAAAAAGCTTTATAAAATTAAGAGTATAAAGGATAAACAAACTCACCAATTTTAAAAGAAAAGGGTCCAAAAACAGACCCATCCCATACACAGTAACTGAACTTCTGAAAAAGTTGACACAGCAGTACAGTGGGGAAAGGATGGTCTTTTCAATAAACAGTGCTGAGTCAATATGGATATCCACATGGGGGGGAAAAATAATGAATCTTTACCCCTAACTCACACTGTACACAAAAAACAATTCCAGATGGATTATAGATCTAAATGGGAAAGGTAAAACAACAGTTTTAGGAAAAAAATAGAGGATACTTTCAAAACCTTGGAGTAAGCAAAGATTTATTTCTTAAAACACAAAAAGCACTAAAGAAAAAAGGGAAGAATTGATATGTTGGGATATACTTGATAAGCTGGAAAATATTAAGGTTAAGACCTTTTGTTCATCAAGATACCACTTAGAGGGTGAAAAGACAAACCACAGACTAGTAAAAAGTATCTGTAAAACATATCAAACGTAGGACTTATACCTCTAATATGTAAAAAAGCCCCTACAAATCAATAAGAAGACTGACATTCAAAAGAAAAAAGGGTACTCTCAAAATGGACAAATGAGGTTATCCAAACAGTCCATAAAGAGAAAAAGACTTCCTCGGTCACTATGGAAACCAGGGAAATGCAAATTTGGAGACACAAGAGGGAGGAGATATGTATATGTGTAACAGATTCACTTTGTTATAAAGCAGAAACGAACACACCATTGTAAAGCAATGATACTCTAATAAAGATGTTAAAAAAAATTTTTTTAATTAAAAAAAAATAAAACTACTCCCACCAAAACAGCTAAAACAATAGAGAAGGAAGTACTGTCAAGAACTTGGAGCAACTGACCTGTTAGTGACAGTGCAAACTGGTATAACCACTTCAGGGGGTAAGAAAAGAAACTGACAGTATCTGCTAATGCAAGATTTATGCCTACTTATGACCATTTCTAGGGTATATAAAACAGAAATGTCTGTATATGTTTGCCTTAGGGTTTTTGAAAAAATATTGGTAGTAGCAATATTTCTAATGGCCAAAAACTGGATACCACCTAAGTTCCTTTCAACAACAGAATAAGTAAACTAACTGTAGTTACTCACATACTGGAACACTACACAACAATGAAAATGACTGATGTAAAACCTCATGCCAAAATATGGATGAATCTCACAAATAACACTGAGAAGAGAAGTACACTATATGATTCCATTTATGTACAGTTCAAAGGCAGGCAAAACAAATCAATGGTATTATAAATCAGGACAATGGTTACTTTTGTGAGAGTTAGTGACAGGATAAGGGCATGAGAGAGATTTCAAGAGGCTAGAAATGTTCTAATTGTCCAGAAGCTGATTAAACGTGCATGTATATTCAGTTTGTGTAAACTCTCTAAACTATACATTTATAATTGTATACTGTGTATATCTCAATAAAAGTTCCAAAAAATGAGAAAAACCTTGGCTTTAGCAGATAGGAACACAAGGAAAAGCAAACTCTAAAATACAAGATTTTCAAATTCAAGCTATGATTCTCTCTCCATTCTTAACATTTTAATCAGCATTTTCACTTTTTGCCATCCTTAAGATTCATACCAAAAAGTTAAGAAAGTAATTCTTAATTTCTTAAATATTAAACTTGATCCTTCTGAAAGTAAATTTTTGGATCTAACAATGCTGAAATAGGGCCTGAGACTAAATTTTAAAGGAACAAACATTTACAGTCGACAAAACCTATGTTTAGTTTAGCAAAATACTTCTGGTTATTAATAAGTCTTAAACACTATGGATGGGAGTACAAATTGGTAGAGCCTTTTTGAAGGGCCATTTGGTCATTATATACCAATTTTAAATGAACACAACCCAAGAGTCAACAATCTCACTTCTAAAAGTCAATCTTATCTTAACACTTACTCAATTTCACAATAATATGTATAAGGAAGTTCAATGCAATGTTTGAAATAGTAAAAATAATAATAATAATCTAAATGGCAATCAATAGAAAACTATTTTTTAAAGTTATAACATAAAATAAGTTACAAGGATATATTGTACAACACGGGGAATATAGCCAATATTTTATAATAACTATAAATGAAGTGTAACCTTTAAAAACTGTGCATCACTATACTGTACACTTGTAACTTACATAATACTGTATATCAACTACACTTCAATTAAAAAAAATTATGACACATTCACACCAAAGGATAAGGATAATTTATACAGTTTAAAAGAAAACTAAGTCTCACGATAAAATATTTTCTATGACCATGTTAAAAATATGTATTTATATATGTATTTATATGTTATATATGTACATAAATATATATTGAAAAGTTAGGTGGGTCACACAATAAACAATTACTTCTGTAAAGTGGGACTAGAAAAGGAAGGGAGTTTAGGGGAGACTTTTAAAACTACCTATACTTCTGTATCCTTTGCTTTTATATGATAAACAGGTATTTTCATAAAATATTAAATTGCAAATAGAGAATTGAATGTTAACTGCATTTAAACAGTAGTCATGGATGAAGCACAGGTATCATGCTGTACCACAAAATATACCTGGTATACACACAGTATCAGGTTTTCTCATTCCTGAAAAACCTTCCTTCTGCAAAAGCATGCCTTCGAAAATAAGAAGGCTTATGGAAAAAATAAAAATTTAAAAATAAAAATTTAAACCCATGCAACTTTGTAAAAACATTCCTAAGAAAAATAGTAACTAGTATTCAGGAAATACCTGGACAGACAGGCAGGTGGCTCAGACCTAGAGGTTACACCTCAGAGGATATTTAAAGTGTACAAAAACAAACGAGTGGAAGTGCCCGCTTACAGGTGCTGTGAGTATCCAGATGGAAGGGGAGCTCTGAGCCCACGGGGCTGCCATCCAGGCAGGGAGAGGAGGAAGCAAGCACAACATGAGAATGACCCCCGCTGGGGACCAGGAGCTGGCTGCAGGAGCTCAGATGTAATTTTATTAATTTTGACTTTCTTAAAAGGAACCTGAAAGGGAGCCTGCCTCTGTGGCTGAGGGCTTTTCTCCTTCCTGCTAAAGGTTCTATTTCTATTCCTGCTCTTCACTACCTAAGAAAAATAGAATATGAACCAACCTCACCTACACACTGTACTGACATAATCACTCTACTCATCAATCAAGTATGAGCTACCTGGAGTTAAAGAAACTCTTCTTGAAGCTAAAGAGACTGTACTAAAATAATGGCTACCTTGAAAATAAGTGTTCCCTTTCAAAATTTAACCTTATCTAGATCCTTTGTTTAATTTTAGTTAGCCATCATAGGTTGGAACTTTAGTCAAAAATCAAAATAAATCATAGAACACAGAAGCATAGATATATACAGCAGCATACTTTCACATTATAATCACTCAAATGAACTGATTTGTTATTTTAAGTAAGATGTTTTCCTAGCTTACCCCTAGCATTTAAAAGTAAACTTAAAGTTCCATTTTTAGCTGAGATCATGAACAAATTATTTGATTTCTCTGTATAAAATGAGAAGGGACTAGATTCTTTAAGGACCTTTCCTATCTCTAAAATATTTTTCTCCAAGTATGCCTAAATTTCAGGATTGTACTTTTTTCTCTTGCACAGCCCTTGATTTGCAGTCTTTAGACAGTACATAACCTCAGGACCTTTGAACTTGTTGTAAAAGAGACCAGACCATCTAGTCCAGAGGCTTAAATAAGAAAGAAAGAAAGAAAGAAAGAAAGAAAGAAAAAAAGTTCTTTTTCCACCTCTGAACTTCTTTTTGATGGAAAGCTGATCTGTTAGGTCCAATATGTAAGAAAGATTCTGACTTATGCTTTTTGAGAAAAACCTCAGCAGACAACCCTCTAGCTTTCTGCAAAACGTAAAGAACCAAACCCACAAAACTGAAACTTTAAAACTGACCTAACCTAACACCATTATTCAATAAATGAGAAGTGAAGACCAGAAAAGTTGAACGACTTGATCAAGGTCAGACATTCCAGTTAATGGCAGGACCACAACTAGAACAGTCAAGTCCTAAAGCCAATCCAAGATCAGCTTTCTTTGAAAGCACCACGTTAGGTTCTTAGTAAGATTTGTGTTTACAGTTTTTCATAGTCTGCTGGATTAGGTATTATTTACTGATAAAACCTAAATACATAAAGGCTTTATATCAAACTAAAGATGTTTAAAAACCTAGCTGGAACAGAGAAAATGGAAGGAAATTGTTAATAGACATGTCATTTTCGGTTATGAAATCTATTTTTAACTTTTTAAGTTATAGAAAAGTCACTATGAAAATTCTTCATTTCTGTCTTCTGATACAAGCACCTGGTACCACACAGCTACCATGGAAATATTCTGTAAAAATTACTTTTAAGAAAAACTCTGCAGGATAAACAACAAGGTCCTACTGTACAGCACAGGGAACCATATTCAATACCCTGTGATAAACCATAATGGAAAAGAATATGAAAAAGAACGTATATTTATGTATAACTGAATCACTTTGCTGTAGAGTGGAAATAACACAACATTGTAAATCAACTATACTTCAATAAAATAAAAAAATGTGTGTTTACTGTCATAATATAAATAGATTTTATTTCAAGAACTTGCTATTCTTTCCTATTTGCTAAAGTAGTCAGTGCTCCACCTTGAGCAGTAATATGTGTAAACACATTCAGCTGGTGTGGGTGTGGAAAATGTATGTGCTTTCTGAAGATGTATTTTAAGTTTATTTTTCTGCGGGGCATAACTTTAAAACAGGTTATTTCTAGATGTCTTATATTTACTAATGGACAGGCATAACCATAACTGGTCCTATTAATAACACAAAATAGCTAACGTTCATTAAGCATTTATTATATGTTAGGTAACTTATAAAACGTTTAAATTCATTTAAGCTTTACCATTCCTCATTTCAAAGACAAGAACAATGAAGTACAGTGCTGAAATTTGATCACAAAATCCAACTCTTAACTGCTATTTCAAAACCCCCAAAACAGTGGCCTACATTGTGCTTTTTTGTTTTTTTGGTTGTTATTTCTAAATTAACTGCCAAGATTAAGACTATTTATATGCTCTTGAAAGGAATCCAGACAGATTACATACTATATGATACCATTGTTATAAAGTTCAAATACAGACGAAATTAGTCTACAGTGTTAAAGTTCGAGAGTGATGAGAAGGAGCCTGCAGGAGGTTGCCGGGGGTGGGGATGTGACTGTGCTATGCTGCTATTCCTGACCTGTGTATTGGTTAAACGGGTGTGATCACCGCGAAAATTTATCAGACTCTACACTTAAATGATTTGTATACATTTTTGCGTGCCTGCTACACTTTTTTAAATAAAAATATTTTTTAAAATTCTCTACATGTTCTCTAGGGCCTCACCATTCGCTAGTTATCTTACAGACACCCACCTCACTCCCTAATATTATCTGCCCAGTCCTTATGAACTGTTGGGCCTCCTAACTCTGTATTATGGTAAAGTACCTTCAGTCCACAGCAATTTTACAATATATAATTAATACTATTATACAATGTATTATTGGGACAAACTATCATAATCGTTAGATTTCACCATCCTAACGTACACTGACATTCTAACTGGATGGTAACAATAACACCTAACCAACTACAAAGTAAGACCTACTTTAAGAAAACTGAGAGAACCTACTGTATAGCACAAGGAACTCTACTCAATGCTCTGTGGTGACCTAAATGGGAAGGAAATCCAAAAAAAGAGGGGATATATGTATACCTATAGCTGATTCACTTTGCTGTACAGTAGAAACTAACACAACATTGTAAAGCAACTATACTCCAATAAAAATTTTAAGAAACCCAAAACTGAATATATGGTAAACATATCTACAAAAGTGGTACACTCATGAATTCAAGATAAAAATCACTCATTGCTGAGTTTCACAGGAAAGAAAATGCATATCCTTTTAAATTTGGCATTTACCCATCAGTGATAACAAAACTAGCACTGTTTATGACCACTTAAGCGTACCCGGGTATATTTAAGAAGTAATAGTTTGGAGATACCAGTTACAAAAATATGTTACCACAGTATATAATGCACATATATAATTTCATTCTCTAAACGATATGGTTCGTCTACATGTTATTATTCCCACTTTACAGGTAGGGAAATGAATATCAGAGTGTGAACTGAACTGACTTCCATCAAAGGATTTTGCAGGCAAAGCTTATTCAAGGCAACATTTACTGAAAAATGTCAGGCTCCACGCAATACAGAGGTGAACCTGCATGTCCCTTCTGCTTAGGCTGGGAAGAACAGGACAGCACTTCACAACCCAAAGAGTACATTCAACACTGGGACCTTAAACAAATCATTTAATCTCCTTCTGACTCAACTTCCTCATTTGTAAAATGGAGATAATTTTAAACATTATTTTGAGGACTGCAGAAGTCAATAAGTGCTCCAATAAGTCCCTTACACAGACCAAATTTGATGTAAGTGACAACTATTTTAATTGCTTAAAAAAATACTGGAGAAGGGTGCCATTCAATGGGTGAAAGACAGTTTTTTCAACAAATGGTGCTGGGAAAACTGGATATCCACATGCAAAAAAATGAAGTTGGACCTTTACTTAACACCATATATAAAAATTAACTCAAGATAGATCGAAGACCTAACTTAAGAGTAAAAACTATAAAATTCTTTGATGAAAACATAGGGAGGAATCTCCATGACACTGGATTTGTCAATGATTTCTGGAATATGACACCAAAAGCACAAGAAACAACAAAAGAAAAAACCATAGATAAATTGGACTTCAGCAAAATTTTTAAACTTTTGTGCATCAAAGGACACCATCAAGAAACTGAAAAGGCAACCAATGGAAGAAAATATTTGCAAATGATATATCAGAAAAAGGATTAAGACCCAAAATATATAAAGAACTCCTACAACTCCACAACAAAAAAACAAACAATCCAATTCAAAATGGGCAAAGGACTTGAAAAGACATTTCTCCAAAGGCAAATGACCAACGAGCATGAGAAAAAATACTCAAAATTACCAGTCATCAAGGAAATGCAAATCAAAACCACCAGATACCACTTCACACTCATCTAGGATGGCCACTAAAATATAAAAGAAGTTGGTAAGTAGAGAAATGGGAACTCTCCTGCATTGCTGGTGGAAAGGCAAACTTGTGCAGCCACCGTGGGCAAATAGTTTGCTGGTTTCTCAAAAAGTTATATACAGAATTACCATACAATCTAGCAATTCCACTCACAGACGTATACCCAAAAGAACTGAAAGCAGGGACTCACAGAGATCCTTGCACACCAATGTTCAGAGCAGTATTATTTACAATAGTCAAAAGATGGAAACAACCCAAATGTTCATCAAAAATATGCGGTATATACATACAACAGAATGTTGTATGTATATATACATATACATATGTATATGTACATATACATATACAACAGGATATTACTCAGCTTTAAAAAGGAAAATCTGACACATGCTAGAACATGGATGAATCTTAAAAACATTATGCTAAAATAAGCCATAAACAAAAGGACAAATATTATATAATTCCACTTAAATGAGTTATCAAGAATAGGCAAATTCATGGAGACAGAAACTAGAAGAGAGGTTACCAGGGGCTGGGGGCAGTGGAGAGAAGGTATGGGAATTACTGTTTAATGCGTGCACAGTTTCTGTTTGAGATAATGAAAAGATTCTAGGATATGGATGGGGTAATGACAGTACAACATTGTGAATGTACTAGAACTTCCCCGGCGGTCCAGCGGTTACGACTCCACGCTTCCAATACAAGGGGCGCGGGTTCGATCCCTGGTTGGGGAACTAAGATCCCACATGCCACGCAGCGCGGCCAAAAAGATTAAAAAATGTGTGTGTGTGTGTGTGTGTGTGTGTGTGTGTAGTGAGTACTTAATGTCACTGAACTGTATATTTTAAAATGGCAAATTTATGTTACATGTATTTCACTACAATTTAAAAAACAACCGAAATACTGGAGAGCCACTGAAGATTCTGAAACAGAAGAATGACAATCTGTATAGTGTTTTAGTAAAAATAATAGGATGGACAAAGCACAGCAGGTGAGAATAAGGAATAAGGCTTCAAGTAGGGATGGAAAGGAAATGGAAAAACAGGTGGTTGAGAAAACTATGTTCTTGGCCTAAAGTGGGATGACAGTAACTTTTCTCACTTCATATAAATCATGTATTACTCTTCATCTCTCCCCCTGCTATGGTTAAGGGGAAAAGAGAGTATATCATTGAGGCATAAAAGTATAAACACTCCCACTAACTAGAATTAGAAAAGTGAACTAAAAATGAGGTTCGTTGTTAAAATCATCTCTTCCTTTTTCCAACTTCCACCTAGGACTTAACAAATGTATATAGGTATTCCCTCATATTAAGAATGGTCATGATAAAATCAACAAAACTGGGAAGACGAACCTTAAAATCTAATGTATCCCCCCCTTTCCAATTCTGTATGAGAGAGATTGGTCCCAAGGTAAGTCCTAACTTGTTTTCATCTCTACCTACATCCCTCCATCCCCTAAACCTAATCTAATCCTAATGCCACCATCTGTATATTCAACATTTATAGAATCACGTTCGATAGGTTTGAATCACTTTTTGCTCTAAGACTCAAAACACTGCCTTATGTCTATACAGTTACCTGGACAACAAAATGTGTTGCATAAACAGTGGTATTTGTAGTAGATTTCTCCAAGTTAGTGTAAGTGTAAATAACACCAGGGGGTCAAGGTAGATCAAGAGGAGACTTCTAATCCTTCCCACTGGACACTGACATACACAAGGGGATGTAAGCAAATACACAAGCTCGCTGAAATCTTGGTTCTGAATGTCTATTTCCAGCACGTCACTCTCATACAGGGACCCAACATGGAAGAGCCGCCAGCTCTGCGACCTATGAATTATGTTGAGATTTACCAAAGCCAGATAACATCTTTCAAGTGCCCTGTCCTCTTAAATCATCAAGTCAAAAATGGAGTCTACTTGGTCAAAGCCAGATATCTGGACACCTGTCTACGTGTACTGTATATATATACCGACTATAATTTCCGTGATCAGATGCAACTTACACAAAGTGGCCTAACTTACAAACTTACAAATCAAAGAAGTAACAGAAACGTTAAGAAAATTAAAAAGCATCCTGACCCAACATTAACTTAATTTAAAATGCATTAGCTTTAGGTCTAAGCACTCCGCGGATTAGTTGGGTAGCTGAATCTTCCTACAGTTTTCCACATATGCAGGTGGTGAAGAGAATCAAACCGTTTGGGTAAATTAAAATTTGCAAGTTTCTAAGATGCAAGTGACAGCTGCATCCCGGGAAAGAAGGGGACAGGCGCAAGCAGGGGCGGCTGTGGGAGACTCCCACAGACAAGAAGGGAAAGAGCCGGGTCACCCCCAAGAGCAGACCCCTTCCGAGGACTCAGAAACAACGGGCGGGGATCTCGCGGGCTGGGGAATGCGGTCGGCCAGGCCTCCGAGCCTGCCAGAGACGCCCCGGTGCACAAACGGGGGTTCACACCCAGGAACTGAGGCCTAACCGGGCAGTGGCCTTGGGCTGCGGCCAGCGCCGGACATTCCGCAGCAGAACACGACCACAAGGCAGGCGGGATCGGGAAACAGAGAAAGAAAAGCACAGACAGCCGGGACTCACTGGGCTCGGGCCCGGACTCACCCTCGCATGGTGAACTTGACCACAGCGAGTCTGGAGCCCGCGCCGCTCAGCTCCGGCTGGAAATCCGGGTCACTC
The DNA here is from genome assembly GCF_003676395.1 of Aethalodelphis obliquidens. Taxonomy (NCBI): domain Eukaryota; kingdom Metazoa; phylum Chordata; class Mammalia; order Artiodactyla; family Delphinidae; genus Aethalodelphis; species Aethalodelphis obliquidens. The sequence continues at coordinate 12,183,827 of NW_020837963.1, forward strand.
CCAACCGGCTTCACACCCACCATTCTCAGAAGTCTGGCAGGGCCGCAGCGAAGCCACCGGCTTCAAAACTGAAGAAGACCCGGGAGAGGAAGGAGGGAGGCTCAGGAAGGCCGAGGCCTGGGCAGAGGAGGTAGCGACCGCGGAGTCTTCTCCTGGGGCTCTCAATGCCGAGTCACGCCAGGGAGCGGAGCGGCCGTGGGGGCGGGGATGGGAGCGGGGGTAAAAGGCAGAGGCGAGGAAAGGGAAGGCGTGCGGCACCCGGCAGCCACCGCGCAGCAGGGCCGCCGGCGCTTACGTACCTTGACGTCATTTCCGTGCCGTCCGTTTGCTCCCACTGTCCAATCCTAAAGCGCAACCCGTGGCCCCACCCTCGACTGAGGAGCTCCTCATTGGCTGGAGCGGCGCAGGCGCAGAAGAGGAGCGGTCACAGGCACAGGCGCAGGCGCAGATTGCACTTAAGTGCGTGTATTCCTCCGCGGTTCGGAGACCAGGGTGTTTCACCGAGGAGTTTCCCTGTGGGAAAGTGAGAAAAGAATCGTTTTTTCTCCGGGGTTCTTGGCTGTTGCCTAAGGTATTAAGTTCCCTCCTGGAAATACTTTGAGTATAGTCCTGTCTCATATTCGGGACAAGTCGCCACACTAGACAAAGTAGACTTTAGGAACATTTATTTAGGGATCTCATTACACTTGGGCGCTCTCTGGATAGTCATGCGGCAAATACTAATGTTATTCACCTTTCACTTGTGCCTAAAAACATGAAAACACCGTCTCTCCTTTAGGAACTCACAGTCTGGTGATAGACGCAAACAATAGTTACAGTAACAAAGAAGTTTGCAAAGGAAACGGTGGAAACAAATGAGATAGGATGGGGCAGGATAAATTTGCTAGGCGATGTGACCCCTGAATCGAATCTTGATAAGGAAAAAAGAAGGGCATAGCCAGATGGTAAGAGATGATAGGGTACTCCAGACCGAGAAAGCAGCAATGCAAATGCAATGCATGGGTTGAGAGGGATGGGGATGATGATGATGATAATAATAATAATAGTTAACAAATTATGTGCCAGGCAACATCCAAGCTCTTTATGTGTATTAGCTCATTTAATCCTCACAACAGCCCTAATTTTCCAAAGTTCACACACCTAATGCAAAGTCAAGCCGGTGTTCAAGTTAAGGCGGTCTAACACCATAGTGTTCATTTAAATATTAGGCTAGGAGACAAATCAAGTAATTTACCTTTGCTTTTAGCTGGGGTGATGAAATTGAAGAGGAAGGTGAAGGTCAGATAATAACTAGGAAAGGAATTTGTATTTTAACATGAAGACAATGGAGTGGTCACTGCAGGACAATTTTGTGGTTACAAGTGTCTTTAGAAAAAGCACGGGAGGGCTTCCCTGGTGGCGCAGTGGTTGAGAGTCCGCCTGCCGATGCAGGGGACACGGGTTTGTGCCCCAGTCCAGGAAGATCCCACATGCCGCGGAGCGCCTAGGCCTGTGAGCCATGGCTACTGAGCCTGCGCGTCCGGAGCCTGTGCTCCGCGACGGGAGAGGCCACAACAGTGAGAGGCCCGCGTACCGCAAAGAAAAAAAAAAAAAAAAGCGCGGGAGATAGCAGTGAGGACGAAAAGCAGTGGAACTCCACTTTAGGAGTTCACTGTGGTACTCCAGGAAATGACTTACAGGAGCAGCTGCAGTCAAATGATATACTTGAGAAACAATTAGAAGATAAAAACCACAGGGTTGAGTGAGCAGTCAGACCAATTTGGTGAGATGACGAAGGAGTCTAGGATAATGCAAATATTTCAGTCTTCTGGCTCTTTTTACTGATATGAGATGTCAGAAGGACATCCAGGTGAGGTGTATGTTAGGTAGTGGGAAGGATGAGTCTGAAAGTAAAGAAAGGAGTAGGCTAAAGCTGCAGAGTTGAGAGTCATCAGTTTGGGTGGTAATTGAAGCCCAAGAAATGTGAAAAGAGAAGCCTAAGTGTGCTGCAGAAACATAATTATTCCTAACTGAACACAGCCAGAGCCTTAGTAACTCTGTTCCTTTCTCATGTGATACCAGAACAGTGTAATGGCTTTAGACTCAAAGAGACAAAATGTTCAATAATAAATCTCTGCTACTTATTATTTTGTGGCCATGGACAAGCCACTAACCTCTCTGAACTTCACTTTCTTGTCCATGAGAATTGGATTAATAATACCTACTTTCTAGGATTGTGAAGGTTAAAAGTAATAGTAGATGAGGTACATAAAGAACTAGAATATAAGGTGCTCAATAAAAGATATTTATAAATAGTGGTGTGTTAGGGCTGCCATAACAAAATGCCACAGATGGGGTGACTTTAACAGAAATTTGTTTTGAAGCTCTGAAGACTGGAAATCCAATATCAAGGTGTCAGCAGGGTTGGTTTCTCCTAAGGCCTCTTTTCTTGGCTTGTAGATAACCACCTTCTCACTGTGTCCTCATGCACACACACAAGCATGTACACTCCTGATGTCCCTCTTCTTATAAGGACACCAGGTCTATTGGATTGGGGCCCACCCTCATGACCTCATTTAACCTTATTACCTCCTTAAAGGTTTTGTCTCCAAATATGAAGGCTGGGAGTAAGAATCACTCCTGCCTGTTAGTAGAACTCCTAACCTACTGAGGCTGTCCTTGGAGAAACACACTGCTGTAAGAGATCCTAACACAATCCGGAGATGCAGGCCAGGTGACAGTTGTTGTCCCTATTCTACTGATGACAAGACTGACTTTCGAAGAAGTATGTAAGTATTCCATTATACAATTATGCACTGCTTAGCCCTGTCAAGGTTATGCTCAACATTATACAGAAACAGACTTTATATATGTAAATGGAAACATTTAGCAGATGTTATTACAAGGTGATGCTCTTAGGGGTGATTTTTTTCTCATCAATATTTTCTAAATTTCTTCACTAATTATAAATAGTATATGTAATAATAAAAAAAAAAAAAGGGCACATCTAGAAAAAAATCCTACACGAGAATTCTACAAAGGTCCAAGTTTCTTCCTTGCCCTATTAGTAATAACTAAAACAAAAATAATATTCACAGTTAATCGGTCTCCCTGTGTCATTTAACTAATGCTTAATTTCATTAAGTAAAAGAAGATTTTAGTGGATGGAATTTTCCCAAAAGATGTTACTGTTTTTCTTCTAAATTTGTATATGCCACCCTGAAAATCTGGAATTACCATGAAAAAAAAAAACAAAAAACCCAAATTACAAACCCTAAAACCTCTGCAAGAGTGACTTGTGATTATCCTTATCTCTCCATTCCCGAGATTAACATATTCAGAAATGTCAAATATGCTGCACATAAACTCCTCCTACCCCTTCCCTGACTTGGCCATGGCATACACCACTATTAGAGGCTACGGTTTCCCAGAGTCTCTGCCTCAGAATTGTGTTTGGCCCCCATTACCAGAGTCAGCCCTCAAGATAAAATCTGTTTGCCATCCCACTCCTTATTATGACTGTCATACCCTGAAATTCATAGTTCTCAAACTGCAGTGAATTCATTAACATGTGGGTTCCCAGTTTCACAGCCAGAGATTCTGATTCAGTAGAGCTGGAGCATGGCCCAGGAATCTAAATTTTAAAAAGCACCCAGGGTAGCTGATGCAAGGGGTCCATATTTTGTGAAACATTATTCAATGATGACTTGTCTACTATTATATAACATTTACCATTCACTTACTATGTACAAGGTACTGTGATGATGCTTTTTTTTTAAACATATTTATTGGAGTATAATTGCTTTCCAATGGTGTGTGAGAATGCTTTGAAACACCACTCCTCCAGGGACATCACAAGGGAGACAAGACATTTCTACAAAAGCTAAAAAGGTAGTAAGTGCCATAGCAGAAATATAGATAATATATCATAGTAGTTCCGAAAAAGTAGAGAAAATTTTCAGCTGGAATGAGTATATAATGCTTTATGAAGGAAGGTGTTCTACTAGTCAGACCTAGAAAAACACAGGAAGGAAATGCATGAACTTCTTCACTTCACAGAAGTGACTCCTGACTTTCCTCTTAACTCATCAATAATATAATTTGCTTCCAACTCACTTGTTCTTACCAAGTTCTGCCACTCAGTAGAGAAAGTCTTTCTGTCATGACTTGTAGCTGCCATGGTTCACTTTAACTGATTTTACAAATACATACGTTAAAGATATATCATACGTGGCTTTATCTCTCCCATAGTCCTTTGCACATAGTAGATACAAAATAAGTATTGGTCAAATGAATGAATGATTAGGAAGCATAATGAGTATGAATCTCAGTCCACAAAAATCAGGTGTACAAAAAATATTACTTTGTGTTGTATAACTCAATTTCATTTTGACTCTTAATTCCCGCTCTCTCACCACATCCAACTAGAACAAAAACTTAACATTCTCTACTCCTCTGCCTACATCAGAAATTGTACCACATTTCTGGGTTTCGGTTGGGAGTGGGGCTTTGGAGTGCAGCTCTCTAAAATCACTCTCTCTGTCTGCTTACTCTCTGCGGGTCGAGCCCTCCCTGCGTCATGTGACCACTTCAGCAAGCAGGACATTTGGCTGAGGCTGCCTATGGACCCAACTGCCTGGATACACCAAGGTTAGGGTCAGGGTTAGGGAACGGGTACGGTTTAGGGTACAGGTTAGGGTACGACAACGGTTAGGGTTAGGGTTAGGGAACGTGTTAGGATACGGGTTAGTGTTAGGGTACAGGTTAGGATTAGGGTACGGGTTAGGGTAAGGGTTAGCATTAGGGTTAGGGTTACGGTTAGGTTTAGGGAACGGGTACGGTTTAGGGTACAGGTTAGGGTATGACAATGGTTTAGGTTTAGCGTACGTGTTAGGGTACGGGTTAATGTTAGTGTACGGGTTAGGATTAGGATATGTGTTAGGGTAAGGCTTCAGGTAAGGGTTAGGGTTAGGGTTAGGGGATGGGTACAGTTTAGGGTACAGGTTAGAGTACGACAACGATTTAGGGTTAGCATACGTGTTAGGGTATGGGTTAGTGTTAGTGTACGGGTTAGGATTAGGGTACGGGTTAGGGTAAGGCTTCGGGTAAGGGTTAGGGTTAGAGTTAGAGTTAGGGTTAGGGTTAGGGAACGGGTATGGTTTAGGGTACAGGTTAGGGTACGACAACAGTTTAGAGTTAGCGTACGTGTTAGGTTACATGTTAGTGTTAGTGTACGGGTTACAATATATTTAGGAAAAGCCCCATTCTATGTATTGGTCAAAATTTTTCAATGGCTTTTCATTGCCTTTAGAATAAAGTCCAGAAAGCTTATAAGGGCAATGAAGGCTTCTTGTCATCTGAACTTATTCTATTTCTTTCCAGGTTATTTTTTATTACTGGGTCTAGGCCCACTCTGATAAAGACTATATCAACCTAAGAGAGAGCTCCAGGGCAAAGACTGCCTGTTGAAGGAGTCCTTCATGGGGCAGAAATAGCTGAGTCCTAATATCACATTTTCTCGTTGTGTACATCTACTTTATGTCCTCTGTACTTCCCCTAAATTTAACTTTCTCTTTATTGTATATACTCATGTTTTACATTTCAATACTAGCAACAAAGGTGTTTTCCTTTCCCAGTTTTCCTATTCTAAATCCTACCCATTTTTCTAGACTTCCATAAAATCAAATGTGATTATCCCTCCTCACCACAACCTAGAAGCAATTTACCTTTCTCCACTATTTCTTCTTCTTATTATTTTTTTTAAAAAATACATAGTCTTTTGCTACTGGTCTCCCTTTTTAAAAAATTAATTAATTAGTTTATTTATTTTTGGCTGCATCCGGTCTTAGCTGCAGCACTTGGGATTCTTCATTGCGGTGTGTGGGCTTAGTTGCCCTGTGGCATGTGGGATCTTAGTTCCCTGACCAGGGATTGAACTAGCATCCCCTGCACTGGAAGGTGGATTCTTAACCACTGGACCACCAGGGAAGTCACTCTCTGCTACTTCTTATGTTGTGTATTGGCAGCACTATATTACAGCCATATATGGAAACCTTGGTGGACATGTGTCATTCACTTTAGCTGCCCAGCATCCAAACACCTTCTGATGTTTAGGGAATTCCCTATTTTATGGGAAGCAGAGCCTGCCTTCCTCTGTAGAAATTAAACCTGCCAAATTCTTGCTTTCTCATCTTGCTTTTCAGTTAGGGTTCAATAAATATTATGTTGAATCAAAATTTTTGATTATTTAAATGTTTTAAGATTTTGTGTAATTCCTCCAGGGTTATGGTTAGGTTAGAGTATAATATTGAAACGATTAGCATGCTGAAGGCAAAAATCTTAATTTACAGGAAGATTAAATGTGTAAAACATATATATGTGTGTATAAAAATGTGTGAGTTTTTCTGAACTCATTAATATTTGAAAATTTATTTTAGTCCTGTGGCTTAGGAGATACACACATATATAGACTTTGGCAATAAATTTTGCAAACTTGGTGGAGAGGGGCCAGAATGTTAATAGTCTGAAAGCTTCTCATTAATGTTCCAATTAACCTTTGTATTCCTAGGAAGGTATTTGAAACATAATGTGTTCAATTAATATTTTTTGAATAAAAGAGTCAACTTTATCTAGGAAAGAGAACTGATAGATTTACTTTATAAACCAAACAAGCTTTAATGTAGCCTAAGATTATCCTTTGGTAAGCACTCTGTGCTTCCTATATTTCCAAAAAGTCCTTATAAAGTGTAAAGGGGATTATGAATTAAACAGCTTAAATGTATTCATCATCACAACAGATAGAGTAAGTATACTGGACCCAGCTGGCAGAGGAATTAATTTCTTCTAGTTAACAGCATTTCCCTCTTCCCTGATGTGATTGCCAGGCAGTTAGTCAAAAGTAAAAGAAAATCACAGAATTCCAATTTTCAGTATAAGACAATTTCAGAATTATTGATTTTCAAGCGTTCCATTGACAACACTCCCTTGGTCAATATTATGATTTAGTTTTTCTCATTATGGTGACAGCAGAGCTGGTCTCTACAAATTGACAGCAACAGCATATAAGAAACAACACCTGAGACCTAGAGGATGCTAAATGGCCTAGTGAAGGAAAGGGAGGTATGCCATCTAGGACACTGATGGGTCTGTAATGTGTTGCTGGAAGGAGGATGTCTAAGATGAGGAGAAGGGAGGGGGAAGTTTGCCATTAGTAGCAGTAAACGAAAAGAACAAAGAGTCTCTCTAATCATCCAGTTATACAAAGGGTTAAGTTGCAACCCACTGTAGCTGCCCACAAACGGTGCACATTGAGGGGAATTCAGAATGGAGAAAAATAGGATAAAGTATTCCGTTTTGGATATACGGGCCCCTAAGTAGTTAACATGCATACCTAAGGAAGAATTTCACTGACACCCAGACTCTTGCATCTTCCCATACTTAGAAAAGCACTAAAATCATTAACTTGAGATTATCGGGGGTGTGTGTGCCTGTGTGTGCATGTGTGTGTGTGTTTAGCAGTAATCTTTTTACCAAGATGTATGTTTAACTACATGTATTCCCAGGCAAAAAATTTATATATAGATATGTATATATATATATATACACACACACGTACATATATGCACTTCTTCCCTACTTCTTTGGAGCAGTCCCCTCAGAGTTACACAGAGGTTGTTTCCTGGACTACAGTCCTCAGTCCTGTCCATGAATAAAACTTAACTCACAACTTTTACGTTGTGCTTTTTTCTTCCAGTTGACAGTTTTGGTGACCACAAAGGGTCCTAGAGCTGACTTCTCTCCTTTGCCTAAACTCTACAAGGGTCTGAAGCCTTGCTACCAGCAAGGGCCCCTTGTGCCTGTTCACCTCTTAGGTGAGTCCACATGATTCGGTGAGTTTCTCCTGGTCTTGGATTTCCTGTCTTGGTTGATGATCCTGATTCTTCTTCTGTGGTGTATAAACTCCACATTATGAGCTAATAGTTTCCCTGAACTTAAGGTAGTTCAGGAAGGAGGTACTTTGAATTCTAAGTTGAAAGACACTGGGAAGATTTTGCTCAGTTGAAAGACACTGAGGGGATTGCTCAGTTGAAAGACACTGGGGAGGTTTGGATTGGGTGATTAGGTAGGAGACTGGTCTGTTCTTTTCCTTGAATTGGTTACTTTAACAGAATTTGTTGGAATAAAAGTGAAGATACCATATGAGAGCTTTCAGTTCTGAAGATAAGGGACAGAACTCCTCCTGGCCAGTTTACATCTTTCTCAGGCAACTGGGAAACTTGCGGGAGTGGTAGAAGCAAGTCTTCATATAGTGCAGCTGTCCCATAGTGAAACCCATTTATTAATTTAAAGAAACTTGGTTGTCTGGGGATGCACACATAGGTCTGGCCATCCAGTGCTCTGAGCACCCATGGCAGTTTTCTACTACAGGAGGGAGAAACCAAGACATGTAAAAGAGCTGAAACAATTCTAGGTTCACACCTAGAGGTATTAAGCTCACAAACAGCACAATGACCCATTACACAGCTTTCAATAGTAATTTTATCCAAACCTGACATAGGGAACAAAGCTTTGAAAACAGAAAAAAGAGGGGTGACAGATTGCCAACCTCCAACTAACAACCCAGAAAAAAATTACACTGAGATAACCAACCAGAAATTGCTTGGGGGCAACAGTTAAGCCAATTAATCAAGTTAAAGATAGACAAAAAGCCTGGTTCCCTTAGCTTGACCCCTCACTGTGGACCCCAAAAACCTTTTATACAAAAATAGATAAAATGGCTGGGGGTTAAAAAAGGAAAATTTCTGGGACTCCCTGTAAGACCAAGGAGTCATGGAGTCCTAATGGAGACTAAGGTTAAAGGTATAAGAATTGATAGATGGGACTTCCCTGGTGGCACAGTGGTTAAGAATCTGCCAGTCAATGCAGGGGACATGGGTTCAATCCCTGGTCTGGAAGATCCCACATGCCGCGGAGCAACTAAGCCCGTGCACCACAACTACTGAGCCTGCGCTCTAGAGCTTGTGAGCCACAACTACTGAAGCCTGCACAACCTAGAGCCTGTGCTCTGCAACAAAGAGTTGCCACAACTAGAGAAAGCCAGAGCGCAGCAACGAAGACCCAACGCAGCCAAAAAAAATTAAAAAGATTAAAAAATAAAATTCAAACTGCTGGAAAGGCTCCCTCACCCAAAATCTAATTCAAAGCCTCCTTAAGGTTTTGCCAAGGATGAATGCAAATCTTAAAAGTCTTTTCTGGGAATTCCCTCGTGGTCCAGTGGTTGGAACTCTGCGCTTTCACTGCTGAGGGTGCAGGTTCAATCCCTTGTCAGGGAACTAAGATCCCATAAGCTGCACAGAACGGCCAAAAATAAAAAAAGTCTTTTCTGCAAGTAGCAAAAAGCCTTAGCCATTTGAGCTGATAAACTTAACTTATTCCACTGTTATTTATAAACTGTAAGTTTTATATTGTAATACATGTTTCTTGACTAAGTTTTAAAATGAAGCTGTGAGATCTCTGGTTACAGCTGTTTATCTGTCTCTACCTCCAGATGGTATTACCAAATCAATTTGTTAAAGAGCTCTATTTAATTTACTTAAAAGTAGATGTTTATAAATTAAATATTTCTAAATGTTATACCAACTAACCTAAATGAATTTCAACTTTATGTGATCTGGGAGATATTCAATATTAAATTAATATTCAGTATTAAAGATTAAGCTTATTGGTTTAATTAATACAGACATGTCTTACTTGTAATGAACCTAGGTTTACTAAAAGTTTTCAAATATTATCTCTGTTATGAAATTTATTGCAAGGAGAATAGCTTGGGATAAGGGCTGACTTGGTCTAATATCTCATGAAATTTTCATGCATAAGCTAAACATAATTGTTGGGAACAAGTAAATTAAATAGATATAAATGGGGTAAGAGCTTTTAGGTGAACTCTTTAAAAGTAATTTTGTTTTATGGCATTGTGTACAGGGAATGTTGCCTGCCATTCCAGTAAATAAAGAATGTGGCTTGCCATTCCAGTAAACAAGGTTCAAGTCATCAGCCACTGTAGCCCCTCGAACCCCTCCCCCCCAAATGGTGCACCCTGAGGGGAATCCAGGATAGAGAAAGACAAGGAGCATTATTTGCTTTGGATACTGGCACTAGATAGTTAAGATGCATATCTAAGGAATAATTTCAATGAGCCCAGATTCTTGCATCTTCCCATAGATAGAAAAGCACTAAAATCATTAACCTGAGGTGCCTATTTTTGTGATTAGCTGTAATTTTTTGATGTTTGACTATGTGTGGTTTTTTTTTTTTCCCCTCTAGCAAAAGACTCTTATATATCCTGGCTCTTTTCTTACTTCTTTGGAGCAGTTTCTCAGAGCTATTTGAGAGGTTTTCCCCGGGGCTAGAGTCCTCAACAAGGTCCCCAAATAAAATTTAACTTGCAACTTTTAGGTTATTTTTTCTTCAGTCAACAGTATGTCTACTTAAAAATACCTTCTCCAGATTTTTGGTAACTTGAAACCTTGAAGTTTAGCTAAGTTCAGTTAAATGATAGAAGTTTATTAAATATATAGATGATTACCAAGTAAAATAAGATACTGAAACATTAATTACTGAACATAGGCTTCCTTTTACAGAGAAACTAAAGATATTCAGGACTGTTTTCATTTGTTTGTTTTATGGCCGCACTGCGTGGCATGCGGGCCCTTAGTTCCCTGACCAAGGATTGAACCCATGCCCCCTGCATTGGGAGGGTGGAGTTTTAACCACTGGACCACTAGGGAAGTCCCAGGACTATTAATAAGTATGTTTGGTGCTGCACTGAGAAATTTTCTATAAAAATTTTTTTTTAGAAATCACAAATAGTAATTGTAAGTTTGCCAATCTATAGAATGTGAATGTAAAAGACAATTCATAATCACTTATTTCTTAATTTTCACTACAAATTAAAGTTTTTAAAGGTTAAGAACTCTAATGTCTAATTAATTAAATTAATAAGGAAAACATCTTCAGATGCAAGGAAAAAAGATATAAAGAATAGAAATGCATTTTGTTAAGGGAAAAGAAAGTGATTTTGTCTTAAATCTGGTTATTTCTAAATGGGGGGAAAACGGACGGACAAATAAAGACATAAAACATTGTAAAAGGTTTGTGAGAAAGAAGGAATCTTTAGAAAGGAATTCTATGTGGTCAGGACTGGCTAAGAGTAGAATAAATTTAAGTATGTAAATAAATTTTAATAATAAAGGTAAGGTGGTGCAAAACTAGAATTTGATTTACTCTCTTTGTTAAAAAGAAAAAAATTTCTTAAAATATTGATCTGCTTTTTGATAACATATTGAAAAAAGTTTCTTTGCCTTTTAAGTGATGTTAACTTTCTGTATTTTGCCTTTTAAATCTTTTGTCACTTTGGTTAACTGAATAAGTATTGTTTCACAGTGAACTATGATTCTACTTGACAAGCTTCCCCAAATCAAATTCTAAATGAATTTCTTTTGATCTCTAGCTCACTTTGGGATGCTTCAGAGGGCTCCTGAAACATCTCAAAGAGAGATACTACATAATTAGGGCCTATTTGGTATGTTAAATTATATAGGACACATTGTCAAATAGTGATGATAAATCTACTTAGTTTATATTGTGTGGTAAGTGTTATTATATGAAATTACTAAAATTTGGATATGTCCTGGTATGTTATCAATCATAAATCTAGTTATTATCTTAATGTATTGTGTGTCACAGAAATAACCAAATTTCCCTGTCAATTGTATTGTAATTAGATCTTTAACCATGCCATTTTCACTCTTCTGTCATTTATAGACAGTTGTTGTTTTACTCTGATGATTTACAAGACTGAAGATCTTCAGGAAGATTCATAAAAAGGACTTTTTGACACATATAGGTTTCTGATAATTTTTAGATTATACCACTGAACTGGGTAAGAAATAACAAAACTGTAATGGAAAACCTGATGGCTTGTGAAACTACTAACAAAAGACCTAAATCAACAAGAATTATTTACATGTGACTGAATGAACTGATGAGTAAAATTTACAATTTTACGACTTTTTCTCTTAAATATTACTGGCTCTTACTATTTTTTTTCCAGATAAGAGTAAAACTTTCCTCTTATGCCAACTATGATGAGCAGCAAGTTGATAAATTATACCTTTGGAAATGAAGATAAGACATTTATCCTTTTCTCTCTACCTGATCTTTCCAGAATTTGGCTTCTCTATCTGGCTCCCCTCTGGATTTGTTGGCTTATTGCGATCCTGATTACAACTAGTTATACTAATCAGTGTTTTAATTTTTTCTCTTTGTTGTTTTCAGACGTTTTGTGTCTCTCGCTGCTATACTATGACCTTATTAATGCTACTACCTATATTACTTATATCCTATTTTATAAGATTGTTGTTCCTTGTTGTTCCATTACTTTATGTGTAACCAGATCTCTGACAAAACAAATGATGGCTAATTGTCGTGAGGCAATTGATCACATATATAGCTCTATACAAAATTACCTATAATAGTACAACTCTAGTTATAGGAAAAAGCAACAAGGGAGAAACAATTCCTGGATCATAATAGACTAGTAAAAAACATAATCCAGAGAATTTTTAGGTTATTAACAGGGCCTAATCCAGATATAGCATTTGAATAGCCTTTCAACAAAATCCTTGCCTGACCCAGGAATGAGCATTCCTAGTGCTGTGGGACAAATTGGTCACAAAATGCCTCCCAAAACATGGTCAACTTTATGACCAAAAGGAGGGAATATCTAAACAAAAAGAAGAGTCTTGGGGCTTCCCTGGTGGCGCAGTGGTTGAGAGTCCGTCTGCCGATGCAGGGGACACGGGTTTGTGCCCTGCTCCGGGAAGATCCCACATGCTGCGGAGCAGCTGGGCCCGTGGGCCATGGCCGCTGAGCCTGCGCGTCCGGAGCCTGTGCTCCGCAACGGGAGAGGCCACAACAGTGAGAGGCCCGCGTACCGCAAAAAAAAAAAAAAAAAAAAAAAAAAAAAAAAAAAAAAAAAAAAAAAAGAAGAGTCTTGCTCATCATCCAGTTATATTAAGGGTTAATATAACCCACTGCCCTGAGGGGAATTCAGAGTGGAGAAAAATAGGATGGAGCATTCTGTGCTTTGGATGTATGGCCCCTAAATAATAAAGATGCATTTCTAAGGAAGATTCTTGCATCTTCCCATACATAGAAAAGCACTAAAATCATTAACTTGAGATACCTTTGTGTGTGTGTGTGTGTGTGTGTGTGTGTGATTAGCAATAACCTTTTAGGAAGATGTATGCTTGACCCGTGTATTCCCCAGACAAGGTGCACTCAGCCACCCCTCCACCCCCTGTCCCCCGCCCTCCTCGCTGCGTAGCTTGCGAGATCTTAGGCTTGTGCGGTCTTAGTTCCCTGACCAGGGATTGAACCTGGGTTATTGCAGTGAAAGCACTGAGTCCTAACCACTGGACCGCCCGGGAAGTCCCCAAAATTTCATTCTTATAAACTGGCTACTCCCCAACCTCTTAGGAGCAGTCCCCTCAGAGCTACTGAGAGGCTATTTCCAGGTCTATAGTCCTCATAAGTTCCTTGAATGAAACTTAACTCACAATTTCTACGTTGTGCATAGAGCAGGAATAATAAAACATTCCTTTTGTTGGTTTTTGACCAAACCAACACTTAGCTCTCTTTTGGTAAATTAACAAAGAAATGATCCAGTCTGAAGGAGTTGTTTCTCTGTTCTGATGCCTTAATTGGCTGCTTCAGGGCCCATCCAAGAGGACTTTGCTAATCAAGGTGTGATCCAAGGACCAGCAGGAATGGGCATTACCTGGGAGCTTGTTAGAATGGGAGAATCTCAGACCCCACTCCAGACCTACGGAATCAGAAACTTCATTTCAACAAGCTCCCCAGGTGATTCATACACACAGTAACTTCTGAGGACTGCAATAGAATTCTTACTTGTCCTATAAACCCATTAGTGAGATTACAAAGGAAAAACAAAGCCAGGGAATGAATATATTGTCTATCTTTTTAACACAACTGACTGTTGGTCACCAGCATAGCACGAGTTTTCTCCTTGGTTACCATTCATTCATTCACTCATTCACCAAATATTTGGGAGGCAGATAAGCAAGCATAATAAGTAATTAACATCTATTGAGCTTGTTTAACCTTCTAGACATCCACGAGGTTATTATGCCTATTTCGTATGTGGGGATATTGAAGAGAAAAAGCAAGATGCCCCAGATGACACTAACAGTGTGCAGTGGAGGAACCGGGATCCGAATACATGCCTCTCTGAATGCAGAACTTACGTCCACCACTCTTTGCCGCCCACACGAGTGTACATTCATTCTCTCCCCTGTACAGGAATGTTGCACAAGGTCAGACTTCCCCTAGTTAAGTAGCCGAGTTCCTCCTCTGGCCCTGTGCATCGGGGCCAACAGCCAAGATCGGGGTCAGAGGAAAACAGTAACCAAGTCCCAGAGCTAACACTTTCCAGGAGTCTGGACCGAGTCTCGGGAGCAGAAGACTAAATCTGCAACATCCTGGTCACAGGGCAACATCCTGGTCACAGGACACAAACACCTAGACTTGCCATTTCATCCATCCCTCCATCTTGGTCCTCCCAGCATGGGACTCCGAGGCGAGAAGAAAGCCTAGACAAGCCTTCCCATAACAAAAATGGCTGCCATACACTCCCTGCCCACAGCTGACATGGTAGCCTCCGTTTGGTCTCCATGGTAACGCAGGCCGCTCTTTTCGAGCCGGCCTAGGCCAGGCTTGTAGGGAAATGAGGGGAGTTTCCCTCCCCCTCATTTTTGCGACAGTTGCCGGGAAAGTCACGGCAGTTGGCTGGTGTCAGCTGATTTACTGCAGCGGCGGTGGCGGTGGCGGCGGCAACGGCAGCTTGCAGCCTCTCTGGAGAGACGGAGGCTGGGCTGGGGTTACAGTCCAAAGTTTTCCCACGAGGATTTGCCCACCCCACCTCCTCTCTGGATACGTCCTCGCCTTGTCCTCGTTGCCAGGACGCCTGCAGGTGGTGGGACAGAAAACACCGAGGCATAAGATGAAGCTGTGACAGGTAAAGGGCTTTCGAGCTTCCCCGGGGCGGGGGGGACCCCAGCGCGGAATGTGCCCTCAACGTGAAGGTCAGAGGCCGGGGTTCAAGGGTCACAGCTCCGCTCCAACTGGGGGCGGTGGCAGCTGTCAGAGCGCAGCTGCTGGAAGCTCTGGTCTGTGCGGCGCCTGCAGATTCAGGCCCACGACTAGGCTCCTGTGCCTGGAGCGTGGGTCCTGCCAGGGGTCTCTGGGACTCCTTGGCCTAGTGAGTGACATTTGCTACTGGTGACACTGGCTTTGGTCTTGAGACGGGACCGCCTTGCCCGCAGTGGCAATCTAAACGGGGTGAGATGCTTAATGTTGATGGGTGGGTGGTTCTTAACAGTGCTTTTGGGAAATGCTGTGCTTGCTTTTGGGGTACACATAGCCTCTCCTGGTACTCTTTAGTTTGCCCTTGCCTAAGGTACTGAGACGTCTGTTAGTACACCTGCCCGCTCTCATCCTTTGCCCTAAGACTTGGTCTAAGAGGATTCCTGCTATGCCTGCTCCCTTACTAGTGGGTCCCAGCGTTCTGAAACTATATGTTTGGAGTTAGCAATACCCTGCCTTGGATTCAAAAATTGCGTTTTATGTTTTGATTCACTTGCTGTGTCAGTTTCTCAGGTCCTACAATTTGAAACTATGGCAGCTACAGTTGCATCACAGACAGCACTGGAATTGTTGATGCTGCTGATTTAGGGTTCAGTGAGAGCTACAGCTTGCTTTTGCGTTAGCATTTGCCAGGAGCCAAAAAAGGCAAGCTGTGACTCTTTCCGACGTTTATTGTTTAGGGCTTTATGGGCAGGATGTCAAGAATTGCCTGTTATATGAGAGAAATTGATTGAGTTTTTGAAATATACACACACACTTCTTTATAAGTAATTTGTGACAGTATGGAGGTGGAGGACAGCTTAAAAGTGAAAATAATGTGTTGAAATGCCTTTATTATTTCAAATCGGGCAAACAGAACAGTATAAATACGTAGTAAATGCCTTGTTAATTTCCTTTTTTTAAAAAATGTATTTTATTAAGGGACTTCCCTGGTGGTCCAATGGTTAAGACTTCCTGTTTCCACTGGAGGGGGCGCGGGTTCGATCCCTGGTCGGGGAACTAAGGTCCTGCATGCCGCGCGGTGCGACCAGAAAAAAAAAAATTTTTTTTATTGAAGTACAGTTGATTTATAATGTTGTGTTACTTTCTGGTGTACAGCAAAGTGATTCAGTTGTACATATATATAATAGTTTGCATTTGCTAATCCCAAATTCCCAATCTATCCCTCCCCCCCCCCCCCCTCCCTCTGTGCAATCACAAGTCTATTCTCTATGTTTGTGAGTCTGTATCTGCTTTGTAGATAAGTTCATTTGTGTCATATTTTAGATTCCACACATGCCTTGTTAATTTTCAGAGATTATTGTGAGAAATTCATTTAAGTGTCTATATTTTAAATTTTGTTAATTTTCAGAGATTGTTAATTTTCAGAGATTATTGTGAGAAATTCATTTAAGTGTCTATCTTTATTTTAAAAATACTTCAAACCTTACTTAACAGCAAGACCGGAGTGTACACTTTGTTTTTTCTTATTGCCACCTGTAGCTAAATTTTAAAAGATCTTGATAATTGGATAACTCAAAGGGACTGGGCTTTGCCTTGTTTGAATACCACTGTGGGAACTTAAATTTTGAGATAGCCTTTTCTTTTCTTTTTTTTTAATAGGGGGGAATACCAACCTTTATTTACACTTGGGTTCAAGTTCAGAGCCTTCTTAGTATAGCGAAGTGGTAAAAAGCACAGATCCTGGGACTAAGGTTCATATTCCAACACAGAATAATAAGTAAGTGATAACTGGCAAATGTTACCCACAGTCTCTTCAGTAAAGTGGGGAGAGCATCACCGCAGCTTCTAGCAGCTATCATGGCTGCCTCTGCCCCAGTGTCCACCCTGGGTACTCCACCTCGGAGGCAGCTCAGCTAAGAGAGTGTGGGCTCTGCAGGTCTCAGCTCAGAGATTAGAGTGGGACTCAGTGAGTTACTGAACCTCGGAGGTAGCCCCTCACTCCAAGACATTTCACCAAAGGCAAGAAACAGGAACGTGGAGTGGTTCAAGGACTGAGTGAGATCTTACAATTTCCTTTGGTTTTCATTTGGATATAAGCAATGTTTTGAGGCAGAGGAAGCGAGGTGGTCTATCTGTGTGACAGGCTTAGCATCGCAGACTCTAAAGGTAGCGAGCTGGTTTTGTGCCTTTGCCATCGGAAGGTAGGGTGACATTTAGCCTTAGTGGTGTCCTCTATGTTAGGTGAGTCCTTAAAGTTTGTTTTGTACCTCAAATGCAGAGGATTGAGTTAATTTTTTCAATTCAGTCATCATCATTGGGCTGTTCAACGTGTATCTCCGGTTTTTTTCCATTCATTGTCTTTTATATCCAGTTTCCACTCCCTCCCCTTGCCCACCAACCCATAGACAGCCATTCTGACGTGTAGGATGTGTATCCTTCTGTTGGTATGTTATTAAATGTGTGTTATTTTGGGTGCCCACATTTTATATAAATTTATTTAATTATTTGTTTATTTTATTTTTGGCTACATTGGGTCTTTGTTGCTGCGCCAGGGCCCTCTCCGCCGCGGCGAGCGGGGGGTGGGGGGGCTACTCTTCATTGCGGCGCGCGGGCTTCTCATTGCGGTGGCCTTTCCTGCTGTGAAGCGTGGGCTCCATGTACGCGGGCCTCAGTAGTTGTGGCTCGCAGCCTCTAGAGCACAGACTCAGCAGTTCTGTCGCACGGGCCTAGTGGCTCTGCGGCACGTGGGACCGTCCCGGACCAGGACTTGAACCTGTGTCCCCTGCACTGGCAGACCAACTCCCAACCACTGCGCCACCAGGGAAGTCCCCCTAGGCACCCAAATTTTAA
The DNA here is from genome assembly GCF_003676395.1 of Aethalodelphis obliquidens. Lineage (NCBI taxonomy): Eukaryota > Metazoa > Chordata > Mammalia > Artiodactyla > Delphinidae > Aethalodelphis > Aethalodelphis obliquidens. The sequence goes on from NW_020837963.1 coordinate 12,201,824, forward strand.
ATTTATAGAGATGATATCATGCATGATCTCATTAAAGTTTTTTCGCTCCCTACTGTCTACTATTTAAGGGCCTATTTGTGTTGCTGTCCATTGCTTCTAACTGATACACAGTACTTCAGAATTTCCATCTACTACAGTTTATATGCCAACTGTCCTATTTGTGGATACCCATGTAACGTTCATTTTCCTACCACTTTAGGCAATACTGTGATAAACATACCTTTTAGACCTCTGTGATGCTTTCTTTGAGATACATATCCAGCAATGTGATTTCTGGATCATAGGGTTTTCATATATTTTATTGAAGGATTGCCAGATTGTGTTCCAGAACAAGCTGCTGTGGTCTCTACACCTGCAGGTGGTTCAGGAAAGTTTCTGTATCCTTGTAACCCCACCAATGTTTAGTGTTATCCAGCCCCTTGCTTCTTCCAGACGAATGGATGCAAAGTGAAATCTCATTTTAAATTACATTTCACTATTACTCATGAGTTTGAGCCTGTCTTCATGGGCATTTTATCCTTTTGGGTTTTCCCTTTTGTAAAATTGTTTATTCCTTTACCCATTTTTATTCTGAGGTTTCACGCCTTGTTGACCTTCACAAGCTCCTTGTATTTCCTAGATATTAGTCCTTTAAATATTGTATCTGTTCCTATTCTGTCATTTGTCTATAACTTTTTTTTATGATGTCCTTCATTGAACAGAAATTTTCTACTTGATATAATCAAATTAAAAGTTTTTTGCCTATGGTTTGTGTTTTGGGGGTTTTGTTTAAGAAATCTTTCCCCAATTCTGTGTCACAAAGTTACTTATTTTATGTACTACTAACTTTATAGTTTTCCTTTAAATTTATAGGTATTGAATACATCCAGAGTGTCTTTTTACATGTCACAAGGCAGAGATCCAGTTTATTTTCCATATAGTGTGCCAGTTTTCCTAGTGTCATTCTCTCCTTTTCCCACAGATAAGTGGTACCACACTTACTGTATATTAACCTCTCATAGAAGCTCTGAAAACTGCCTTCTGTTCCTTTGGCTTATTTGTTTGCTCTTGCTCTAATATCATGCTGTTTTAGTACTGTGGCTTTGTATGGTTATTTTTTCCTACATGAGTAAGTTTTCCTATTTATTTTGTTTTAGCTTTATTTTGAAATAATTATAGATTAAAGAAGTTGCAAAACTAGTACAGAGAGGTCTGGGTTCCCCAATGGTTACATTTCATATAACTTCACCCAATTTCCCTCAGCTGTTACATTTTATACAACTATGATGAAATAGCAAAACCAAGAAATTGACATTGGTACAATACCTGTATATAGTTCTATGCCATTTTATCACCTGTGTAGGTAGATACCTGTAACTACCACTGCAGTCAAGATACAGAACTACTCTATCACCACTAAGACCTCCTTTGTGCCACCCCTTTCAAGTCAGTTCCGTCTCCCTTCCTCTATTATCTCTAACCCCTGTTCACTAGTCAATTTTCCATCTATACTTTGATCCTTACAGGTGTGCTGTATAAATGGAATTAGACAGCATGTGACTCTTTGAGATTGAGACTCATCTGAATTGTTGGGTGAGACAATTTTTGAGACTCATCTGAACTGTTGTGTAATTTGGGTAGTATTCCATGGTATGTATGTACCACAGTTTGTTTAAACATTCACTGGGACATTGGGGCTGTTTTCAGTTTTTTGCTATTACAAATAAAGCTGCCTATGGACATGCTTGTACAGTTTTTTTTGTGGATATAATTTTCCACATCTTCTGGGATAAATGCCTAGGAATGTGATTGATAGGTGGTATGGTGAGTATACGTTTAGTTTTTGAAGAACTTGCTAAACTGTTTTCCAGAGTGGCTGCACCATTGTACATTCCCACCAGCAGTGTATGAGAGATTGAGTTTCTTTGCATCCTCGCGAGCGTTTGGTAATTGTCACTATAATTCACTGTGGTCTTAATTTATGTTTCCCAAATGGCTAATGATGTTAAATTTCTGGTAAGGCAAGTTTTCCATTCTTTTTCCATTTTCAAAGTTGGCTTAGCTATTTGTGGATTTTTATTCTTTTCTATATATTTTGGAGCTAGAGTTTCTAAAGACAGCACAACTAGAATTTTGATTTAGTATGCATTGAATTTATAGATTTATTTTGGGGACAATTGACATTTTTATAATATTAGATCACCCTATCCAAGAGCATGGAATGGCTTTCCATTTATGACTGAGCAGGAAGAAATTCTTTGCAGTTTTAAAAAATATCGTGAATAGATACTAATTTAAAGTAGATTATTGCTGATAGAAGAAAATGCTACTGATTTTCATATATTGATATTCTACCTTTGTGTGTGTGTGTTCTACTAGACAGAGATCAAAATCCGTAGTATAAATCTTGAAATAGTTTTGGTACTTGTAGAGTTAGGCCTGGAACTAGGTAGTGCTTTTATTCCTGGTTTATCTGTTACATTTCTCTGTGACACTGTTTTGTTTGTTGCGATGGATAAACTCAATGATTAGAGTATGGGGCTTTATAGGTTCTAGTCCCATTTTGTCCATTCATTGTTGCACTTTACAGAGAGTTCGTAATCTTCCATATATGCATGCCAGTGATCGTGGGCAAAACCAACTGAGAGCTTATGTGTGGCTCAGTGAGATCCTGTCATCAATAAGAGGATACCTTACCTTTCTACTTATAGATACTATGATTGTGATGTTAACTTAGAATTCGAACTCTGTGCACATTCATTTGCCTTGATCTGTATCTGATACTTAAAGCCACTTTGCTGATAAGAGCACAAAAGATATTATTGGAAGAAGTCCTACACCATGACTGCATTCAGAAAGTCCTGTCCAAGTGGAATTTTTTTGTTTTCTATTAAGTAACATATACACGATATTCATAAAATAGTAAATATTCTAAATAAAATTAGGCATCTTTTCCAAAATGTGTTGGTGATGTTTAATGAAAATGTAGGTTTTTTGGGCTGATGGTTTCTTGTGTTAGTAGTCGTCAAAAAATGTTGGAACAATAAAGTGTTAGGGCCCTGGTCAGTTCAGGGCGGAGAAAATTTCTGAAGTACTGGGAGTTATTCTGTAGGCTCTTGTAGAATAGAAAACTACTGGAAAGACGTGGCTTTTTAACCACTGCCTCCCATTCAGTTAGCAATTGTAATTTATGACCCTTCAAACTCACCGAAAACATTTTACTAGTGTTTTGCACATACATATTTCTCTCTGAATGTTGGTAGTTAGTATATGTCAATGATAACAGATTGATAGAATGTGCCAGTTACCTTCTGTTCTCACATTCAAGTTGTTTATTTGGCTGTCTTCCTTAAGGGCTCTTCTTTTTTCTAAACATTTCAAATACAAACAAACAGTAAAAAACCACCATTAATGGGAATGAAAAGTTCGCTCTAATGCAATATCAGTTTACTTAGTTTGAAACAGTTTTGTGATTCACTAACAGGCCTTGGTGAGTGTGGTAGCGATTAGTTAAAGTAAACCATGTTAGGTGATTTGCTGCATAGGTCCTAAGACATGTCTTGTTGTGTGTGTGTCACAGAGTAAAAGAGGCTAGAATATAGGTGCAACCTGCAGCTGGGGAAAAGCAATTAGTACATTAACAGGGAGTTGATTAAGGAGACTTGTGTTAATTGTTGGCACTATTATAGAAAAATTCATTGAAAAGAAACTCTGAAATCCGAAGCATGTAAAATCAAGATGTATTTTAATTTATTGATGGGTACAACATTTTTAAAGCCAAGCAAATGAACGTCATTCATTACTTTGTTCATTTATCGAGTAAATATTTGGGTACCTCATATGTGGCAGAAATTCTAGGCGCTGGGAATACAGTATAGAACAAAACAAAAATCATCACCTTCTTGGAGCTTGTGTTATAGTGGCAGATTCAGACAGGCTATAAATAAGTATGACACTTGGTATGTTAAATGACTGTAAGTGCTCTGGAGAAGTATAATAAAATACCATGGGAGTTTGCAATTTATGCTGGTCAGGAAAGGCCTCACTGCGAAGATGACATTTTAGCAGAGACCTAAAGTGGTTGAAGGAGCTCTAAAGATGGACTTGCCATTACTTGAGATGCGGAAGACTGTGGGAGGGGCAGATTTGGGGAAGAAGACCAGAGACTCACTTTTGAACATGTCAAGTTTGAGAAGCTTATTAGCTATCCAGATGGAAATGTTGAGTAGGAAACTGCATATGTGGAATCAGAAGAGAGCCACCAGCTAGAAATTGGGAAATTGTTAATGTATAGGTGGTATTTAAAGCTGCGAGGCTTGGTGAGATCACGGAGGGAGGGAGGGAGGGAGTATTGCCAGAGGAGAGAAGTCCAAGGACTAAGCTCTGGGTATGCCAATATTTAAAGGTCAGAAAATGAGGAAAACTAGAGACTAAAGCCATAGACTTTAGCCTGCTACTAAAGGTAGCAGGAAAGTGTGAAGACTTGGGGGCCAAGTGAAAAAGTGTTTCAAGGAGGAGGAAGTATGAACTATGCCAAATGCTGCTGGTAGGTCAAGAAAGATGCGGATTATGACTTGACACTGGGTTTAGCAATGGGGAGGTTTTGGTGACCTTGTCAAGAGCATTTGTGTGACAGGTGGAAACTTTTCTATGATCTATGCATTGATATAAGGAGGGGGATAATGTTACAAATGAGGACATTCTGATTTGGAAAGAGGTACATATTTCCTTAAGGTTACAGTTAATAAATGGGGGAGCTGGGTCTGCCCTAGTTAGTGTGAGTCTCAAATCTTCATACTTACTCAACACAGCTTACTGATCCCCATATTGTGACAGTTCATCTTCTATTTGGGAAAGCATGTTTGTTTTTTCTTCTGGGTATTTTAATTTATGAACAATGAGAAGCTTCAGTGCTCAGTTTAGAGTTTTGATGACAGTGTGAGGGAAAGCAGTAGGAATGGTTGGGGATGGAGGTGAGATTAGAGGTGGTTCGGGAGATAAGGTTGAAGTTGGTTCTACCAGATGGGATCTGTTTACCTAAAATGTAGGGGCTTGGTGGGCATAGTTTGCTTTTAGGTTAATCAGTAACTCTTGAAACTGAGGCAGGTTGGTGATGGATAGAGCATAAGTAGCTGCAGACATTTAAAACGTGATTCATATGCCTCAAAATCTATGAATCATTTTTAAAATTGTGATTTATTTTTGACCAGCTAGCTCTACAGTTCTTCAAAACCCAGCTCTTGCTTGCTCAGGGCTGTCTTAGCAATGAGAAGTAAGTGTAGTCTTCTGTTGCCATCTGCTCATGCCACATGTTCTTTTGAAACAGAATACTGGAACTTCCTTTAGCAAAGCCATCCTAAAGTGTCAAGTTCACTGGGAGGAGATTTCTTGCCACTCAAATAAGAGAGGATTATCTTGTCAACTTAGCGACAAGCTTGGTGTTCAGAAGGTGGTGTCCCTCACAGCTGTTTAATTCCAGACACCCTTTGTTCTGAGGAAGCAACTCAGTTAATTCCTTCATGCATTTTATGATCTAGCTATCTCATTGCATTATAATAAACAGTCTTCATTACCTGATTCAGTGTTTTCTAAGTCTTCAATGAGTTGATAGCAAAGGCACAAGCACAAAGAAAATTCATAATATTAATGACTACTTCCTTCATCAAACCATGAATTTGACTTGAACACACTTTTTTGACAAATGATATAGGGATGTTCTGAGAATTTGAATAAACCTTTAAAGATTTCTTTCTTCGTTCATTGCAATGGTGGCAGTAGGTTTAGTTATTTAGTCTGTAGTCCCTGCTTTTCATAATCCCCATTGGTAGGTGGGTAGTGGAGGCCTGCTTGCTCTTGTTCATGTGTGCCTGTTCTCATGAGAGAGAATTTGAGTTTGTTTTTGTCTGCAGGTCTCAGAGGGCCTGCCTTGGGGCACAGGAAGCAAACAGACCAAGACAGTATTGACTCTCTGGTGAAAATGCCTGTATTCCTGGGCTAGAAATACATCTTGCTTTTGCATTTGAGCATTAGAAAGGCAATATAGAGAAATGAACATTGATCTGATACTAGATTTTTCATATGTAATCTTTTTTTATAGCTTTTAGAAATCACATGGGATACCAGTATCCCATGAGATTTTGCGAACAGTATGGTCTTATCAGAGTATCACTCCATAGGTTATTCATGGTTTTAAAGGGGAAAATAGCCTTAGTCAAGTGGTCATAGGTGGCATCACTGATAGTGGGACAGTGTAATGTTACGTCTCCTGTGGTGATGCAGTGTGAAGTGTACATCACCTATGAAGGATACTTGCCAAACATGTTTCACTTGAGTTCGATGATGCCTTTAGATCCAACTTCCAGTTTATAGGAAGAAGAGGAGATAGATGAACATGTGATAAATGACATTGTAAATAAAATCAGACAAATATAAAATCTGGAACATTCTACAAGCAATTGGTTTTGTTTATTTAAAGTTAATACGAAGAGTGAAAGTTAATATGAAAAATGAAGTAGGACTCTTCTAGAACTAAAGAGTAAAGAGGCATCACAACCAAATGCAGTCAGTAAAACTTGAATATTTTACTTACTGGTTTTAAAAAAATTATAAAAGATATTTTTTAGACAGTCAAAGTAATTTGAATATGGACTGGATTTTAGATACTATTAGAGGATTATTATGGTATTGATAATGGTGATTGTGATAATGGCATTGTGTTTATGAAGGAAAATGTTCTTATTTTTAAGCTTGGTATTTAGGGGTGAACTGTCATGATATGTGTAGGTTATTTTCAAATGGCTCAGCAAAAAAAAGTCTCTCTCTTTATATACACATGTATGACAAAGGAAATTTGACAAAATATTATTTATGGAGTGATCTTGAGTGATCTTTATACTATTTTCAAACTTTTTGTATATTCAGCATTTTTTGTAATAAAACGTTGGGGAGAATCACAAGGGGAAAAGTAAATATCATCTTAAGCCTTTTATTAAAAGAACAATCAAATTTCAAAAATATTCCCTTGGGGGACTTCCCTGGCAGTCCAGTGGTTAAGACTCTGCACTTCCACTGCAGGGAACACAGGTTCTATCCCTGGTCCGGGAACTAGGATCCCGCATGTCACACGGTGCAGCCACGAAAAAGGATTAATCTCCAAAACATACAAGCAACTCATGCAGCTCAATATCAAAAAAACAAACAACCCAATCCAAAAATGGGCAGAAGACCTAAATAGACATTTCTCCAAAGAAGATATACAGATTGCCAACAAACACATGAAAGGATGCTCAACATTGTTAATCATTAGAGAAATGCAAATCAAAACTACAATGAGATATCATCTCACACCGGTCAGAATGGCCATCATCAAAAAATCTAGAAACAATAAATGCTGGAGAGGGTGTGGAGAAAAGGGAACCCTCTTGCACTGCTGGTGGGAATGTAAATTGATAGTCACTATGGAAAACAGTATGGAGGTTCCTTAAAAAACTACAAATAGAACTACCATACGACCCAACAATCCCACTACTGGGCATATACCCTGAGCAAACCATAATTCAAAAAGAGTCATGTACCAAAATGTTCATTTCAGCTCTATTTACAATAGCCAGGAGATGGAAACAACCTGAGTGTCCATCATTGGATGAATGGATAAAGAAGATGTGGCACATATATACAATGGAATATTACTCAGCCATAAAAAGAAATGAAATTGAGTTATTTGTAGTGAGGTGGATGGACCTAGGGTCTGTCATACAGAGCGAAGTAAGTCAGAAAGAGAAAAAAAAATACCGTATGCTAACACATATATATGGAATCTAAGAAAAAAAAAAAAAGGTCATGAAGAACCTAGGGGTAAGACGGGAATAAAGACACAGACCTACTAGAGAATGGACTTGAGGATATGGGGGGGGAAGGGTAAGCTGTGACAAAGTGAGAGAGTGGCATGGAAATATATACACTACCAAACGTAAAATAGATAGCTAGTGGGAAGCAGCCGCATAGCACAGGGAGATCAGCTCGGGGCTTTGTGACCACCTAGAGGGGTGGGATAGGGAGGGTGGGAGGGAGGGAGACGCAAGAGGGAAGAGATATGGGAACATATGTATATGTATAACTGATTCACTTCGTTATAAAGCAGAAACTAACACACCATTGTAAAGCAATTATACTCCAATAAAGATGTTAAAAAAAAATAAAGAGCTCATCTCCACTTTTGTAGAGCAGAAGGGTGAATTTGGAGCTGAGAAACAATAAATTGATAACTGGCACTGGGAAGGTCTTTTGATGACACTTGTATCAATTTTCATCTGAAAGTTTCACCCTCATTCTTGATAAAAATTTTGCTGGGTGTACAATTTATTTTTTCCTCAGCACTTGAAAATATCATTCCATGGTCTTTTGACTTTAATTGAGAAGTCAGCTGTCAAAAAAAAAAAAAAAAATTCCCTTGGGAGTTCTGTGGTTGCCTAGTGGTTAGTATTCTAGGCTTTTACTGCTGTGTCATTCAATCCCTGATAGGGGAACTGAGATTCCACAGGCCGCTGCAAGGTGCAGCCAAAAAGAAAAAAAAAAAAAAGTCCAAATCTAGTGAAAAACAGGGATGAAAGATCCTCCCTTGTTCCTTGAAGTTTTCTTAGAGCTTTCTAGGCCTTCACATAGCTAGGCAGAATAAAGCTGAAAAAATAGGAAGAAGATAATTGGGAGAGTACGCTGTACCAGAAACCAAAGAGAGAGGGTTGAGAATTAGCAAATGATCAGCCGTGTCAAACTAGTAGCTGTGTAAGACTGAATATAATGTAAGGACTGAGTAAGATGGTTAGAAAGAGTAGGTATCAACAGTCCATTAATGTCAAAGAATCCTCTCTTTCCTCACTTCTCTCCTAAGGCCTTGCTTCTCTCTGCAGTATTGGAGAGTTCTTTCCTGGAGCATCACATTAGAGAAATGTTGACCTCTTCATGTAGAGGGAGGGCAATCTTGAGCAGCCTTAGATTAGGTGTGTTTGAAGATAGAACCTAGATTACATGAGGCCTTTTGTAGTAAGGAAATGGAAACACTATGTTTAAGACCGTGGGTTTCAAGATGTTGATTGTAATTACAGTGAGAGAAACAGAGAGATAAAATGAGAGAAAGAATGAATGAGAGAGAGAGAGAGAGAGAGCGAGCGATTACTAGATTTACAAGCAGAGGCTATTAACAAGTGAAAGTGTTTTGGACAAAAATGAGATGTGAACATGTTTGAAGGACAAAGCCTAATTTAACTGAAAGACAGATGAAATGGTAGACAGTGAAAGGATAATTAAGGGAGTAAGATCCTTCAAAGAGTCCAGGAAGAATTAGATTTAGCAAAAAAGATGAGACAGTCCTTCCTCAGAAATATCTTGCTTGGCACACAGTGAAAGCTTAATAAATGCTAATTATTGTTATTCTCTGTTTTTTCATTCAGTAAGTACATACTGGTCACTAGTAAAAGTCTGTAACTATTCTAGGTGCTGGTAAGTCACCTCAAATCCCAGTGAAATGCAGTTTGCTTGATAATGATTAAATAACAAAGATGGTGGGCTTACGTCGATGATTTGGTTTTACTCTTCAGGGAAACAGATTTTAGTGGAATGGATGCATTTGTAAACAAATAACTACACACAAAGTGACGAGTGTTCTGCACCAGTGTGTAGAAAATCTTGTGAAAACGTGGTTGCAGGAGCAGTGAATCACAGGTTTGGGGACAGGGCACTCACAGCAGAGAGGAGCTAGTGTTGGAACAGGTTATAGGCTAAAGACAAATACTTGTTAAAGTTAAACGGTTTTTTGAAAACTCCATGTTGTGTGTGTATGTGCATCTTTAAAATAAAAGAACCTGGTGAATCACGGCCATGGATTTTATTTTATTTGTTTATTTATTTTGGCCCTGCACATCTTGTGGGATCTTGGTTCCCCTACCAGGGATCGAGCCTGGGCCCCTTGCAGTGGAAGTGCGGCCTCCTAACTGCCGGACCACCAGAGAAGTCCCGTGGGCCATTTAATTTATTTATTAAACTGTTTTTGGAATACAGTGAAATACCCAAAGGCCGGGGCTAAAAACCCCTTAAGACCAAAGGATTTATCTTGAGAATCAGGATTCCCACACAATCCAGTCTCTTACTTCTCTTACTCTTCCTTTTCAGAGGTAGTTTTCATTACTGTTTTTTTTTTTTTTTAAAAATTTGGTATCATTACAGAATTATTCTAAACGTTTGTGTGTGTGTGTATTACAGATGTGTGTAGATACATATATATACCCCTTTTAGAACCTAAAATGGGAATGTATTTTATACACTGTACTGCACCTTTTCATCCCACTATATATTTTGGAGATTATTTCATATCTCATGCTGCAGTGTTCCATTGTAAGACTCTAATAATTTATTTAATCCCTGATTTATGGACACTAAAGTTCTTTCCATGTACCCATTAACAATTAGAGAAATTTTCAAACACACAAAAACAGTAAGAACAATGTAATGAACACTCTTGTACTAAAAGGAACCTCAACGTTTATTTTTACAGTTTGGGTTCCCTGGCAAGCAGATTCTGAGATGGAGATTAGCACTGAGGTTTCTAAGGGAGTGCTTTTAGTCAGACACCTGGGGAAAGGAAGCAGATTTGGCCAGAGGGAGAAGTTGAGCTGTAATGAGTCTCAGCGGAAGGAATCTCAGTTGAGCCTGGGGGTAGTTCCAAAGATGGAATGACCCTTCAGAACTATACTGAATTGATATGAGGGGGCCTGGCCTTTACTGTTTATCCCAGGATCCATCAGTTGTTGGATGTGGGCTGTCCTACTGGAAGGCGGCAAGGTGTCTCCCTTTGGCTGGGGCAGTCGTTAGTGGGGGCTGACAGCCCAGTGCTCTCAGCGGCTGGGGTAATAAGTCCTTTATTCCCGAGGTACATCTGGATGCATACCACCCATCACACTTACGTTCCTGTTTCATCTTCATCCCTTCCAATACCTCTTACTCCCTCTTCCCCTCCACCATCTCCCACATGCCAGACCCCAGACATCAGATCATTTCATCCCTAAATACTACAGTTCTACTTACTTTTGAGTAATGTGTTTTAGTAAAATCTTGATTAACCAGATTGACTGGAGAATGAAGTTTTCTGGTAAATGGAATTTTGTGGTAAATGCAGACAACATAGAATAAGGAAGGGTATTTACTTCATTAGGAATCAGGAGGTCTGTGTGTGTCTCTGAGCTCTGAGATGAGTTTGCAGTGTGATTTTGAGAGAGTTGCTGAAGGACCTAAATGTGGCGGGCGGGAGGAGGGGCTCAGCGGCCCCTTCCCATAGTGAGTAGTTATGTTTAGGCAAAACTTTGTAGTCTTCTTTCCCTTTTATGGCAGATTTTGATAAAACTGCGAAACCGGGTTTAATTTTCTTTTCTATCAACTTTGAATTTGGAAAATGTGAGCAACTAAGCTCTTCTGTGCCTATTTAAATTAAGGGAAAAAAAATCCACTAAGGGGATTGCCGCTCACAGAACCTGAGAATAAAACCTCTTAAAGTGGGGTTTGCTCCAGGGGCTGCTGGATAGGTTTACCGTTCTGGCTCCCCCAGGCTTGGAGTCAGCGCTGATGTTACAGTTTCACAGTCCAGTCACCAACACCTTCCTTGCCTCTTACCCTGGAGCCAGTCTGTTCTTGGTAACAGTGAGAGAAGTCCGTGTTCCCACTTTAGTGACACCTGGGTTGTTTGTTGTTTTTTAAATTATCTTTAAGGAGGAAGGGCCCCATTGAAGGGTAAACTTGTGATAAATTGGAATTTCAAATATTATGTACTTGTGTTTATAAAGAATAAATAAATAAATATCCACTCAAATAGATCTCTATAAGATGGTAACGGGCTATATACTTCTCTCCATTTCTATATTAGGAAGGCAGTTTTTTTTTTTTTTTGTCAGTTACAAAAGCCTTTCTTTTACAACTGCTTAAATATCAAAAACAAAAGCAAAACAGCAGGAGGTTGACCCATATTTCATCAACTTTTGCAATGACTTGGTTCACTGATACAGGCAAAGGGTGATTGGATTTTTCCCGTTCACGTGGGACGATTTTTGTTGAGTTCTCTGGTGCCATTTTGTGAACATATTTTCTGAGCTCTAATTTCTCTGAGACCAGATTATGCCTCTGTTTCTCTGTTGCCTCATTACGTTCTTATTTTCCTCTCTCCCTCCTCCCTCCTCCCCCCACCCCCATGCTTGCTTACTTTCTCTTATCACTCTGCTTGGAAAGTAATGTTGCCAAATCTGGCTCCCTGTGCACCAATGCTGAATAAAAATATGGAGACAGAGAAATGGAAGGTGAGAGATAGAGAGGCTTTTTATTTTCTTTGCCAGGCAAAGGGAAGGCATAGCAGGCTAGTGCCTCAAGAACTGTGCCCCCCGCTTCCTGGGGAATTACAGGGATTCTTATAGGGGAGTTCTGATAAGGATCAAAATGGTGAAGGTCTTGCATTATTTCAAAACAGTCATTGCTGGAGTCAGGCAACCTGGTAATTGGGTCCGTTAGCCTCTGGGTTATCGGTCTACATATGACCTCCTTTCTGAAATGCAAACAGCTACAAGGGGTTATTTGCTACAAGAGTTTATAGGGAGAGTAAAGAGTAAATACCAGGTGCAGGGTGTAAATTACCTAAATTACACAGGATTAGGGGTGACAGGTTAGTTTTGTGAAGGACAAATCTAACTATAGACACTACAGATTAGTAACAGTTAAAATAAAACTAGGATTGATTAACTCAGGCCAGTTTATGTTTCTTCTCTAGCCTGTTCACTGTTCCCTTTATTTTCCTGGTTATCAGGAGAGGAAAAACCTCATTTCTATTTTTGTTGCAACAGTAATAGTCATTCATGTCTTTTTCTTGCCTCACGCCTTACATATTTCATCAAACCCGATGATTTACTGTTCTTCTATAATGCCTTATATTTTCTTTTTCTTTCAAAACTCTCATCATTTTAGCCAGGTTCTTATCACTGCAGCCAGGCTTATTGCAGTAGCATCCCATTTGCTTTTCCTGTATACTATCTCAAATAGTCTTAGCATACTGCTTCTCTGCTTAGATGGATATATAGTTATGGGACCATTAAGTCTCTTTAAACTCTGGTCCTGCTCAAGACCATTGTGAAACCTTGCAGTATCTTCTTACTTCTCAAAACCTAAATTTGTAAATTCTGGTTAGGTGTATAATAATTTATCTCACATATTAGAATCTGAAATTATTGATGACTTCACTGGGCATCAGTATCATAATAATAGTGCCTATTCTTTATGTAGAGGGCGTTTAGTATTTTAAATTGTTTTCTCTTGTTTGTTCTTGGAGTACCTTTGTGTAAAAAAACTGTTCTTGAAGTACCTTTGTGTAAAAAAACTGTATCGAAATCTATGTTGTGTTTTTATCAATTTGGTGTGTTGAACACCAAGTCCTATCTATTGTAAATCTAAAACAGCTCTCATATTCATCTTATTATTACCATTTTCACCACTGCTACCCTTCATCATATATTTATTAAAGATGTCCCATATGGCAGACACTATGCTCCATCCACATCATATGGTGGTAAATACATCGATGTGGTTCTTGTTCTTAGGGAGCTTAAAGACTAGTAGGGGAGACAGCCATTAGACAGAGAAATCCAGAAATAGTAATGAAGTTGTGATACATTTAGGCACCATCTCTCTTACCAGCAGTACTGCAGTAGCCCCACTGGTCTTCAAACCCAGAGTTTTCTCCCTCCCTTTTGTATTGTAGCTAGAGGGATCTTTCTGAAAAGCTAATCAGATTTAAAACAGTTGACCTGTTTTCCATTGCTATCAGGTTAAACTCCAAATTCCTTGAGGTGGGATACCAAGTTCTTATGATTTGGTGCATGTGGGCTTGTTGTTTCTTGTCTCATTCTGCCTTTGTGCTCTGAATGCCAGCCCTGCTATTTTCACTGTCCGGAAAGAACTGAGATCTCTCACCTTGGGGACTTAGAATATGTGATTCCTTGAGCCTCTTCCTTGGGTAATTACTACTCATTCTCACTCATCATTTCTTCCAAGAACCCTTCCTGAAGTATAGGTTAGGATATCCATCTTTTGTGTCTCCATTAGGTCTTGAGATTCCTCCTGTATCACACTCTGTGGTAGTTGTTTGCATGTGTGTAAGCCCCATTGTGTAGGTCAATGTGTCTATTTTATCTCCTGTTGTAATTCCATGGTATAGACACAGAATGGAAACTTGGGAAATGAGATCAGAATTTAATTTGAAAGCTGTCTTAGTATTGGGATTGGAGTTTGTAGTATTATTTCTAATAACGTCATGCAGAATTGAATTGTCATATTTGCAGATAGAATTGTTTGACAGGCATATACAGTAGTAGTACTTTTATATTGTGTCAAAAAGTCAGTGAAAGATAGTAACCTCTTGAAAAGGTACAACTTTATTAAATGTTAAGCTACAGTGCTGAAAGAAATCAGTAGATGTGGAAGCAGCATGTGAAGAATAGCAGAATCTGTGTTTTAAAAAAATTAATAGTTGCTGATCATCTGCCATGTGATGGATATTTTACTAGTTGCATTACATATATGATCTCTCTTAACCTTTATGACAGCTTTCTGAAAGGAGGGTATTATCGTCCATCTTTTACAGATGGGGAAGCTGAGACCTAGAGGGGTAACTTTTTCAAGATTGCATAGAAGAGTCAGGATTTGAATATAGTTCTTCTGACTGTAAGTTCAGTGTTTTTTCAACTATTATTTTTGTTGTTGTTTTTAACTGAAGTATGGTTTTATTTCTGTATAGAACTGAGAAATAGGTGCAATTAGGTGAAATAGAAATACATGCAATTAAGGTAACCAAAAGAGATGACTTGATTTTTTTCTCTCTCAGACCCCTGCTCTTTATGAATTGATTTCTTTGACTTCAAAATGATTCAAAATTAATTTTATAACTACCTCTTGATGAGAAAACCAAGCCTCAGAAATGAGATGATACGCTCAAAGCCTGCCTGGTTGGTGGCAAAATGAGGGGTAGAATCTAGAACTTCTATTATTTGACTCTAAAGCTTTTTCAGTAAAAGAGTTTTATTTAATAGCCAATGTCTAAATATAATTTTAAGTCAGATTTGATACAAACATAGATGAAAATTTAATGTTCTTAGTATTCTTCTGTTTTTAGGAGTATCTAGTCGTACAGCATATTTATTTATAACTCTAAAATTTGAAAGGTGGTATTTCCCCTTAATGTATTAGTTACAAAATATGAGTATATTGTACACAATATTTTGGAGAGTTAGTAAGAATTTTCTTCAGAGTTTCTATTACAGTTAATACTATATGGCACTAATCATTTATTCAGTCACTTTTGATTTGGGCCTTTTCCAGAAAAATGTGATTTTTTTTTTTTTTATCCCAATGAATCCCTAATGTCCTTGGATATAGAGCAGTGAATTTTGAATTCGATCCCCCCTCCCCCCCACCTTGGTTGGACAGAACTTCTTACCTAATTCCTCAGATAAGCAGTTGTAATAGCAGATAAGCTGATGTAGTATGATCCCCTGGAAAAGATATAGTGAAGTTCTGTAACATTATTTCCTAAGGGAGAATTGCTTTTTGGATAATTAATTTTAGGCTATGTTCTTTTATTTTATTTATTTTTTTGCAGTACGCGGGCCTCTCACTGCTGTGGCCTCTCCCGTTGCGGAGCACAGGCTCCGGACGTGCAGGCTCAGCGGCCATGGCTCACGGGCCCAGCCGCTCCGCGGCACGTGGGATCCTCCCAGACCGGGGCACGAACCCGTGTCCCCTGCATCGGCAGGCGGACTCTCAACCACTGCGCCACCAGGGAAGCCCTAGGCTATGTTCTTTTAAAAGGACATTTCCCTGCTATGAGTTGAATTGTGTTCCCCTAAAATTCGTATGTTGAAGTCTTAACCTCTAGTACCTGAGAATGTGCCCTTATTTGGAAGTCTTTATAAAGGTAATCAAGTTAAATGAGGTCATCGGGGTGGGCCCTAACCCAACATGGCTGTGTCCTTATAAAAAAAGGGAGAGACGTGTACATAGGAGAACACCATGTGAGCATGAAGTTGGCCTTCTACCAGCCAAGGAGAGAGGCGTGGATCAGATCTTTCCCTTCACAACCCTCAAAAGGAACTAACTGTGACACCACCTACTTTCAGACTTCTAGCTCAAGAGCTATGAGACAACAAATTCTGTTTTTTAAGCCACTCAGTTTGTGGTCAGGGCAGTTTTTAGGAAACTAACACAATGTATTCCCTTATGAAGATTGTTAATTGCCCTTAATGAGAATTCTTCTCAGATTCTGATTGACTGTCAGTTCCTGATTTTCGTTAGAATGTGGATTTGTTTTAGTTTCTGGAGAAGCTGAGTTAGAGATGGATGTGTCTTCTTGTGTTTTCCAATACCTTTATCATGTTATGGGCGATTATTTTCACTTGTTTTAAGAGCTATGAAATGTATTCTTCTTCCAGGTTTCCTTGAGCTCCTTGTCACTTGAATACCAGAAATTTCTTTCCTGTTACATCAGAACAGACACGTCTCCCTGTCACACACATATTCCTTAGTGCTGAATCTGTGTATTTGCATTCTCTTCGAGCTAGGTATATGTATCGAATACAAGTGCTCAAATATCGAGATAAATATTCTTTCCAGATCTCACCATATTGTGTTAGATGCTGTGAGCTTATTTAATTGAGAGAAATCTTTGGTGATATAGCTTAAAAATGAATGCTGTCACCATGGAAGAATGAACTCCTTCCAGATTCTCTTTTTGAGAAAGTCACTGTTGGATATGTTATTCAGCCAGGAACATGCTGTACCAAATTTGTTAAAGTTGGCTCAGTGCTTTGTTTCATTTTCTGATATTAAATAGGAATATGGAAAGAATTGTTAATGTCATAGTAGTCTATGAACTGCTGAACATGATACATAAATGGTTTTATAAATAGGAAGGGAACTTGGAATTTTTCCCAAGTTGTAGCAAACAACTTTTACCTGTAGCAAACAGATGAAGTTTTGGGGGAGGCAAATTGATGAAAGCCATGAATTCTAACAAAAAATAAAAGATGTAATATACATAGACTGCGTTTGGTAAACATCATTCATAATGTTCTACTTGCCTAATTTTCTTTCCAGGGAAAGGGATTTTAGTTTTAGTTTTATTTATTTGTTTAAAGAGTGTAAGTAGTGGATTAAAGAAAAGACTTTTGCTAAAAGCAACCAGCAGTAGGACCATGGGTATTAAACTAGTTTCTTTCATAGAAAGTGGTTACTCCTTTAAGTGTCTCTGAAAATTTCTTAGGACAATCTTAGCGTTCTAAAGAGTCTACATTGTACGTATATCTTTTGTTGCCACGTAGAAACCAAGCCTATGAGTGACTCCTAGTGTCTCATAAAGTCTGGCAGAGTCTCTGTCTTATATGGAGCCCTCTCTGATTATGCCAGTTTTCATGTCTCTTGAACTTCTCTGAACTAGTATTTAAGTCTTTAATCACACAGTTTGTAACACCTAAATCTAGTTGTTTCACTAACTAGATCTTAATTTTGTCATCTCAAATTTAAACGCCTTTACCAGAACTAAATTTTTATTATTCAGAAATGAGTTTAAAGTTCTTTATCCCTCAGGTTTCAGAGTTTAGAATAAAAGACATTCGTGACTTTGAGACATAATAGGTTTGTACTAAATATGGTGAATGAGTTTCTCAGTGGGCAATATTCTTTTCAATGTTTAGGACACTGTCAAAAACTCTCTGTTTTTCTTGGACATTGCTAACTATTACTGGTTTGGCGACTTAACAAGATTTGGAGACCTCACTTGCCTTGGTAGCATAGCAGAGTGAGTAAGACCCCGGGTTCTAAGTCAGGCTGCCTGGGTCTTGACTGGGGCTCCATTTCTTCCATTTACACTTTGCAACTCTTTATGACTCACTGTCTTTACATGTGAAAGAAGAGTGCTAATAGTACTTACCGTGTGATTTGTTGTGGGGATTAATTGAGATTTTAATTAGATTTTATATACTTTTATGTATGTGTCTGTTTTATTTATATATATAATGTTTAGAGGAATTCTTGGCACTTAGGAAGTTTAAGTTGGCTTCATAAGAAAAATGTGTAATATGTTTTAGAAGGAAATATAACATTTGACATTATTCTTATAACATTTCCAGGTTTGAAAGCACAATGGCAGGAAACAGCCTTGTTCTACCCATTGTTCTTTGGGGTCGCAAAGCACCAACCCACTGCATCTCAGCAGTACTTTTAACAGATGATGGGGCCACGATCGTGACTGGATGCCATGATGGGCAAATATGTCTCTGGGATCTTTCAGTAGACTTGGAAGTGAGTGTTTGAAGTGCCTATTGTACTTTTCACATATAATAAACTACTTAACAAAAAATAACACAGTTCCAGAATAATTTGACCTCATAATATATCTTCTGTGAGATATATTTTGACTAAAATTGGTATTCAGAATGATTATTTACATGATTCATCAGAGTTGACTTCTGCTGGCTTTTGGCTTGATTTTCAATTATAATATCTATCCTACCTGGCTTAATATGTTACATTTAACATTTTTCAGAAAATTTCTAACCATATTGAAGGAGGTTTCCAAAAAAGATATTAAAAAACAATTTTGAGCATTTATACCTTCTAAGGTCAATGTCTTGAAGAGAGCAAAACTTTTTGTAAAACTGTTTTTTTGTAAAACTGTAAATTTTGTCATATTTATTTTAAAAGTGGCTGTGTATTTTTTGCCATCCTTTACTGGTGTGGAGTGCTCAGTGTGTTCTGCTTCTGGGCACTGGCTCTCTGTGGAGAGACTGTCTTTTTCCATATTTTAACCTCCAATCTCTGACAACTCTCCCCAGGAATTTTTCTGTAAGGGGGAACAGAGAAAATGGGGCGGTAGCTGGCATGGAATGTAGAGGCAAGAAAGTTGATTTTTTTAACTAAACATTTTTTTTAACAGCCTTATTGAGATAAAATTTACACGCCATACAATATACTCTTTAAAGTGTACAATTTAATGTTTTTTTACTCTGTTCACAGAGTTGTGCAGCCATTACCACAGTCAATTTTAGAACATTTTCATCACCTTGGAAGCAAACCTTGTTCTTTGTAGCAGTTACGCCCAATATACCCCCATGTCCCCTGGGCAACCACAAATCTATTTCCTGTCTCTATAGATCTGCCTACTCTGGACACTTTATGTAAATAGAATCATTTAGTATGTGATCTTCTGTGATTGGCTTTTTTCACTTAGCATAATATTTTCAACGTTCATCCATGTTGTAGCATGTATCAATATTTCATTTCTTTTAATGGCCAAATGATATTCCATTGTATAGGTATACTGCATTTTATTTGTCTGTTGGTCAGTTGATGGGCATTTGGGTTGTTTTTACTTTTGACCATAGTGAATAATGCTGCTTTGAACATTTGTGTGTGAGTTTTTGTGTGGACATATGTTTTTGTTGCTCTTAGGTATTCACCTAGGCATGGAATTGCTAGAACTGAAAAAATGATCCACACACTTGGATGACATGTCAAGGCTAGGGTTACAGTTTGGAAAGTGACTGGAAATGGGTGTTGTAGAACGTGATATGCCTTCAGTATTGATAGCAAACTAAATAGGAATCAGCAGTGTAGTGATGAGGAGAACAAAAGCCCACCACATTTTATTGGAGTTATTACAAGCAATAAGATTTACTTGTAAGATCTTAGAAACCATTCTTTTACTGAATTTTTTGCATGGATTTCACTAGAATGTTATATTTATTTAAATTCAAGTAAGAGGGATTAAAGGAGGAGAGGAGACTGACTAGGAGAGAAATACATCCTTTGAAAGATATTAAGTGAATTGGACTGTTTACCCAGGGGAAAAGAAGGCTGAATAAAAAGTGGCTTGGTTGTTGTCTTTTGATTCATATAGAGGGCCTTCTTAATGTACTTTATAGCAGTCATTTATGCCTATGAAGGACCAATAATTCATATAACATACAGAGTGGGGAGGGCACAAAATAACTTCTCTTGAGGTCATGGTGTCTTCCTTCTTTTGTTAGGAAAGGATTCAGAACTGTAGCTAGAACTTTTGCCATGCATATCTTGGTCTCCTTTTACCTGTGGAAAAGGGCAACCTGGCCTAACATGGTGGCAATAAAATATCTGAGAGATATTGCAGAAGCAGTAGTTTAGTGAGTACCTAGACAGATGGTGATAAGAGTAAAGGAGGGAACCTGTTAATGCAGGTATTGTCTACAGTATAGTGTTTTAATGCTTCGACTACCTAGAAAGCTGTAATTGCAGAGAATTAAACTATAATTGCAAAGAACAGTATAATACATGGCATTAATGAACGAAGTGAAACATTGTGGTAAGAGCTCAGATGTTGCAGGTGGATGAAGTTGGCTTCATTCTTGGCTACTGTAGTGTCTAGCTGTGTGACTTTTGGCAGTTTTTAACCATTTGATGCCTAAGTCTTGCCATTTTTCAAATAAGATCAACTACACAAGGTTGTGGTAAGGATTCTATGAAGGAATGTGTATTAAGCAGTTATCACAGTGCTTGTACATGGTAAGGATTTATTTAATGAATGTAATTGTAGCATCTCAGGTAGTAGAAAGAAAAAATTGCTAAAGGGGGAAACAAAAGGAGTGCTGATTGTTGGCTGACTATAGAACTAGTAGCCTCAAAGTTCCAGATTGGAACATTGATGTTAGTGTTTACTCTTAAGAACTGACACATCACATCATTTTATTCTAAACATCACACCTTGCCACTGATAACTGTCACTTTTGAACTGTGGTCTTTGATGATGGATGGTTTTTTGACTATGTTGAACAGATTATCTTTGTACTGATTATGTGTGAGATGTTTATTAGTTAATAACTATGACATAAATTTTTATGGGATATGGTGAGATATAGATAAAAGTATAAATGTAACAGTATGCCATATTTTTATTTTTCCTCCAGTTATATTAATACTTACTGTGTGAAGCCTCCAACTTTGTTCTTTCTCAAAATTGCTTTGGCTATTTGGTGTCTTTTATGGTTCCACACAAATTTTATCATGTTTTTTTCTATTTTTCTATTTCTGAAAAATACCATTGGAATTTTGATAGGATTGCATTCACTCTGTAGATTGCTTTGGGTGTATGGACCTTTTAATAACATTAATTCTTCCAACCCAAGAACGTGGGACATCTTTCCCACGTTATTTATTTCTTCTTCCACTTCTTTCATTAGTGTCTTATAATTTTCAGAATACAGGTGTTTCACCTCCTTGGTTAAATTTATTTCTAAGTAATTTATTCTTTTTGATGCTATTGTAAGTGGGATTGCTTTCTTAATTTCTCTGTCAGATACCTTGTTGTTATAGAAACAACTGATTTTTGTATGTTTATTTTGTATCATGCAACTTTTCTGAATTTGTTCGTTAGTTCTAACAGTCCTTTGGTTGGAGTCTTTAGGATTTTCTACATATAAGATCATGTCACCTACAACAGAGACAATTTTACTTCTTCCTTTTCAATTTGGATGCTTTGTTTGTTTAGTTTTTTGCCCAATTGCTCTGGCTAAGACTTCCAGTATTATGTTGATTAGAAATGTCAAGAGTAGCTATCTTTGTCTTGTTCTTGATCTTAGAGAAAAGGCTGTTAGCTTTTTACTGTTGAATATGATGTTATCTGTGGGCTTGTTGTATATGGCCTTTATTATGTTGGGGTACATTCCTTCTATACCCAATTTGTTGAGAGTTTTTAATCATGAAAAGATACTGAGTTTTGTCAAATGCTTTTATTGCCTCTATGGAGATGATTATGTGATTTTTATACTTCATTCAATTATTTTTGTTCATTTTTCTAGATTTTGGTGGGAGTACAGTCAGTTCTAGTTACTCTATTATGACTGAAAATGGGATTTTCTAGCAAAGCCATGTACGTTGAAAATAAAACTAACAATTGGTAAATTTGATTTTCTTGGGAGAAATTAAAGAATTGACCAAGAGCATTTTTTTTTTTTTTCCAGTGGAGGAACACAGAGTCTCTGTATAGAAATGGGGTTGGATGTATGAGAAAATTTTGGATGTATGAGAAAACATTCTAGGCCTGTTCTAACCATAAACAAGGATTGTATTTTTCTTTTAATTATAATTATGCAAAATAAGGCTAAAGTGATTTTGATTCTTTGCAAAATGGATATCATGAAAGGGGCTTTAAAGGTATTAATCATATTCCGTTTTTTTAAACTGGGTATTGAGTATGTGGTTATGTATTTTTTTTTATGTCTTGTACATGTGTTACAAATATTATTTGTATGTATTAAATGTTTAAGAAAGATATCCTGAAATTACTTAAGGCCTTGAAGTAACCTGAAATGATAGCATGCAGTTTGGTACAGAGTAGATGAATTTGGGGGCTGATTGCTAGACTATTTTAGAATAGTGGGTATTAAGCCGTCCTTTCATAAGGCACTATGGCACTAAATCATTAGTCTGTGAAGGTCAGTCTGGTTCCTGATAGTCAACATTGATATCAGCTTTTGGTAGGGTACCTATTCTCTATTTTTTGTGTTTGGGGATGTCAGTCTAGAGACTCTAAATGTACTTTCAAATCATGCAAAGTATTATTTTAAAAATAGGTGAGGTTAAATTATTTTATATACTAATACACATTCTTAACCTGATTTCGCAGTGTATTGGAGCTTAGTGCTAAACGCTGCCCTGCTTTAAATCCTGGTTCCATCATTCTCTGCGTGATATTGGGCAAGTAATATCACCTCTTGGTTTTCCACTTTTGACTTTAGAACTGCGTGGTGGGATGATTGTGCGTATTAAATTGGTGGGCGTCGGTGTTTTGCAGCTCTTAGTTTTTGATGTTCTGAGCAGTTCTTCTCAAATCTGTATCTGTATATTGTACTGAATATTTAACAGGATTCCTAAAAATGATTACTTAAAAAATTTGGTACTAATATCAACATATTTGTGTATTTCTAGGTTAATCCTCGAGCACTGTTGTTTGGTCACACAGCTTCAATCACCTGTTTATCTAAAGCTTGTGCTTCTAGTGACAAACAGTATATTGTGAGCGCATCCGAGAGTGGGTAAGTATTTTCCTATTCACTTTTCTCCTCATAAGTCTGTACTGCAAATAGTACCACTGTACTAGTAAGTAGGAATTTTTGTTTTTCTTTTGGGGTGTCTTTTAAATAAATGCCTCAGTTGTTTCAACATAAAGATATTTGAAATATGGTTTTCAAAATGAATTTTATCTTTATTAATGATTTTTATAATACTTTGTATTTTATTGTAATTTATGATTATGTTTTTGCCTTGCTTTTGAGAAACTCAGAATACCATAAAATTTAAAGAATGATCATTAATCCCCAAGGCATTTTTGCTGAATTGGCCGACAACTCTGAGAGTTTTAAAAAACCTCAGTGATGCTAGGCTAGCATAAATTTGGAAGACGAAGCCACGCAAAAGTTTAAACAGTTATATTGATGTACGTTAATGCACTAATATGGCTACATGTATTCCTAAGACTCAGAATAGAGCTTGCTTTTAGAGACGTAAGTCATTGAACAGTATTTGTAGGGTCCAGAGTGTGGGGAATTAAAAGAAAAAACTTTTAGAGTGTTTAGAAAATTGTATATTTACACAATATGTTATTGAAGGGAGTTGGGGAACTGGAAGAGAATTATTTAAGAACTTGTCCCTTCTACTCCTCATAATTTATGAATTTAAAAAGAACCTTGTATAACTGAAAGGCAGCAGCAGGTGAAAATATAGTACCTTTTGGCCGATTAAAGGATAATTCATATTAGAGTGAATATTCTAAATGGGTGAATTTCCTTTGAAAAATTTATACCATATGAGATATAGGAAAAGACATCTTAAAGAGTACCCTAATATCAGGATCATTACATTTTATTAATGTTGTCTTCTGTTAAATAAATCTTAAATTTATTTCTTTAAAATACAAGGCATATTGACATTTCTAATTTCAAATGTTGTATCTTTAGTGTGAGATAAAGCTTTTTTCTTTTGGTATGCATGCAATAAAACTTCTGCAATAAATATGAAATTAAAACTGGAATATTATATTTAATTTGCAAAGATTTGGAATTCAGTTGACCTTAAGTTTTGCTTTTTGCAGTGCTAAGTTTTCTAGTAGGTTGATAACCGATGGAAAATTGCTGTGGTTTAAACTAAAAGTTTATTTCTAGTTTTTGCCACTTGCCCTTCATATATCACTTAGGGCTGTGCTCTGCTTCATAATTCTCCTTACTTTGAGGCTGAGGGTGAAGGAGCCGCCGCTATCTGGTATAGAGGCAGAGGAGGAGAGTTCTGGAGGGTCTCATATCAGTTCTGGTCAGAACTACTCAGAAGACTCCACCAACTAAAAGGGAGCCAGGAGGTGCAGTCCTCCCAGGTGCCCAGAAAGAATGTGGATCAAGGTGGGGGTGGTTAAGTTGGAGGGGAGTTTAGGACGGTGGGTGGGAGGACCAGAATTTTTGATGAACAGCAATAATGACTATATACTATCAATACTTTTTCAGAAATATGTCAGTTTTAATGGAAGATTAATTTTAAACCACTGTGACAAAGTTGAACAGTGCTTCCAAAACTCAGATTTAAAGTCAGCTGTTATCTTATTTTATAGAGAGATGTGCCTCTGGGACGTGAATGACGGCAGATGTATTGAATTTACAAAATTAGCTTGCACACACACTGGCATACAGGTTAGTATCAACTTCTGTAACTGGCCAAGTCAGCACAATTTATTATAGGCGTACAATTGAAAAAATGGTTTTTAAACATTGAGTCTGTATTTTTATATGAGAAGTGGGTGGGGATGGGTAATAGGACAGGAAGACTAGAATTAGAGTAGTAAAAGTATTTTTCATAAGACAGTGTAGTGGGGGAGGAAAACAAAGATGAGGAGACGAATGTTGAAAGATGTAAGGTAAGCCATTGTCACTGCTACTTCTGCTCTCTCTATCCTGGTTACCCAGGTGAGAGACCTTTTACTGGTTGGGTAAGTGTTCTAGATCCTAAATAATGGAATTCTCTCTTGCTAAAGCCTTGGTGATTCCACTCATGATTGACACAGTCCATTTTGGGGATGATACCCTTTTCCTTGCTTGTGCAGTTGGTTCTTGAGTTCGTGTTTTGACTTCACAACTCTGTAAAAGAAAGGACCATTTCATATGCCTGGCTGACACAGGAATTTGCACAGGAATTTATAGCTTCTCACTTACATTCCTGGTATTCTTCCTTATTCTTTCATAACTGTCAAATTCTTTGTGCTTCAAATTACTCATCATTTACAGTGTTGAGTGTTGGGAAATTACAATGTATATAGAAAAATGTGATTTATGTTCTCAATGGGGAAGAAGAGGGAAGAGAAGAGAACTCACATTTATAGCAAATATCATATAGGTGTTTCTTGTATGCTTTCTCATTTAGGCCTCCCCACATCCTTACAAATTAGGTAGGAGTATATCCTTTTATGTATAAGGAAGCTGATAGCCGGAGTGATTAAATGACTTGCCCCAGTCTCACAGTGAGTCATTCCTGGCACTAGGATCCCAAATCAGCTTTATCTGACTCTAGGGACTGTGTTCTTTCTGTTATATCATACTGCCTCCCTTAAAACAAGTAAAATCATTTGTTGAGAAAGAAAACCTTCTGTGCTAACACAAGTTAGACAAGCAAAGGAAAATTTTCACAGATGGTTAGTGTGATATAAATCTTTAGTGACTACTTATTACCCTGGCAAAGTCCTTTTAAAAATTGCTTCTTCAATGCTGTTACAGCATATACTTTTTATTTAAAGGGCCTGTAGTATTTATTTTTTATCATATGAAGAATCATCAAGATTTATAAAGAGAAAAGGGATAATAAAATCATTTAGATTCATTGACTTTATAAATAATTTAATTGGAAAATTATAAGTATCAAACTCATTGGATATAAGTATTTTAACTGTTGTATAATTTTATGATTTAAACACTTCTGGTTTATATTTTAGGAAAAATTATCTTTATTCAATATATTTTCAGTGCCTGCTGTTTATCGGATCCTGTATTAGGCCTTCTGTATTTAGATGGGCAGCCATCTCTAAGTAGAAGATGCTTTCTGGCATTTACTAATGTGTGTGACAGGTGTTTCCTGGGTGATCCTCACCCTCTCAGGTTCAGAAGCAGGTTTTTTTAAAAAAAAATTTGTTTATTTATTTATTTCTTTTTGGCTGCGTTGGGTCTTCATTGCTGCGCGCGGGTTTTCTCTAGTTGCGGCGAGCGGGGGCTACTCTTCGTTCCAGTGCGCGGGCTTCTCATGGCAGTGGCTTCTCTTGTTGCAGAGCACAGGCTCTAGGCGCGTGGGCTCAGTAGCTGTGGCTCGTGGGCTCTAGAGCGCAGGCTCAGTAGTTGTGGCGCACTGGCTTAGCTGCTCCGTGGCATGTGGGATGTTCCTGGACCAGGACTTGAACCTGTGTCCCCTGCATTGGCAGGCAGATTCTTAACCACTGTGCCACCAGGGAAGTCCCCAGGTTGTTCTTATATATGTAGAAATGATGAACCTTGATGGCATTGGCACTTACTGAAATCATAAGGAAGTGCTAGCTTATTAAATTATCACGTGGGGGCGTCCCTTTTTAATATTTGGAAAACCTGTTTCTCCATTAGGGGCACCTTTCTTGCCCGTATCAAAGTGTCTTGGAAGCTAAATCAGCGTCTGGAAGATGGTTTGAGAATATAACTTTCAAGCAAAAGTGAGAGGCATTTAGTCAGGCATATCTAATAAAATATCCCTGCCCTCAGGACAGAGCTCTTCTCTAGTGACTGCAGTGCACGTGGCTTTCCTGGCTGGTGCTGAGTGAGCGCTGACAAAGTTTGCTTACGTGCACCCGTCCCTTTCTCCTTCACACATCCGCCCCTCCTGTGGGTCAAGGCTACCTATGGTCGCATTATTATATGCATGCGAGAGCCTGGCAATTCCTGGGAGCCCAGATCGTGTGTTATGGATCAACCTGAGATCTAGAGGTTCCCCCCCCCATGATAGTCTACATTTTATTAGACCCCTCTCTGGGGTTTAGTGGTGCTACCTTGCACTTAGTTAATGTGCTCCGTGCTCAGTGCTCATGTTTAAGAAGTTGTGCTCCTTGTGCAGGGGACTTCATAGTTAAGAAAAGATTGTCTTCCTTCACATGCAACGTTGAGCTCTGAGCAGTGGGTGGATGAGTGTGGGAGCAGACTGGACCTGGGTTTCTTACTTATCTCCCCAGTTGTGGAGTGGTTACAGCATTGCCCCTTGTGCGGTGTTTAGCTTGCCCTCATGTGATTTATATAAGGTCCAATCCCTTGGAAAGTAGTAGTCTGCTTTCTAAAAATCCTCTAGGAGAATCATTCCAGTAAGAGAGTCACGTTTTGTTTTTTTTTTTTTTTTTGAGGCTAAGGGAATTCAGAACCTTTGATAAGTTGTTGGTCTTAGAGTCATTCTTTCTCTGCTCTTTGCTTGATGGAAGCTCATCTTATCCTTTTATTCTTGGCATGAGTAACACCATTGTACTGGTTCTTCCTCTATATTTCTTCCACAAAGTATAAATGTGCACTATGAGAATGGTTTATAATGGTTGTTTCACACTCTAATCTAAAATAACACACTTAGATTACTCAGAATTTACTTCTGAGAATATTTGAACAGAATCATCCTTGCTTCTAAATTTTATTTGGTTATAACTAGTAATTATAAACCTATACTCACTGATTCTCATTCATCTCGAACTCATATTATTTTTGTGACCCACGTGGGCTACACTTTTGCTTTGATTTGTGAAGCTGATTTTATTCAGGTGTTTTATTAATTCATTCAACAACTCTGTTTTAGATGCTGCAGGAGGACAAAAAAGAATTATCATGAATTCTGCTCCAAAATAGTTCAAAAAGGAAGATAAGATATTAGGAAGAAAATAATTTTGTTAGATATTTTGAAATATTAATGTAATTTGATGTCTGCACATGTGTAGACATGTGTATATGTAGATGCATGTAATATATACCATATAGTACATGTCTGGAAATATTACTGGAGAAATTGAGCATCATAATAAGCTTGGTGAATCCATGTGAATCAAGTATCTCAAGTAAAGAACATTTAAAAATCTTCTTCCTTTTAGTTCTACCAGTTCTCTGTTGGAAATCAGAGAGAAGGAAGGCTTCTGTGCCATGGCCATTATCCTGAAATCCTCGTGGTGGATGCCACCAGCCTTGAGGTGTTGTACTCCTTAGTATCAAAGATCTCTCCAGATTGGATTAGCTCCATGAGTATTATTCGATCCCATCGAACACAAGGTCAGTGTGCCCTTTAGGAGTTTCTACACTATGACTGAATGGTTAGTTTACTGTAGAGTTGTATGATGTGTCACATGTTAATATACTTTGTTATATTATATTCTTAGGTTTAAGAAATGACTTCTCTCATGATTTATGGTCTGTCTCTACTTTCATAAAGGAGTCTTTGATTGAATTAAGATTTAAAGTGTTACATTATCTCCATTCCATGGAATAGATCACTAGTTTATGGCTGTCTTAGAGTGTGTCAGTGATTTTCTGAAGTGGAAGAAGAATGTCTTAACCCCTTGGAGGTATGGTGGGAGGAACTGTAGTTTATCTGTGTATTTCTTGGGCCCGGTTTTGTCACTTGCTGAAGAGGCATAGGAAGTGTTTCCATTTTTTGTGGAGATGATGAAAATGGAAGGGATTACACACAATTAAATTTAATAAAAGGTCCTGGTAAGTGCTTGGTGTGTAGTTGATGCTCAAACAAATACAAGTATGTTTTCTTCATTTCCGTTGAAACCTTTCAGTAACAATTGTGAGAACGAAAGTAAAATTGTTCAGGACAAGAACAGTAATTAATACTGAACATGTATATTCCTATATGTCTCTTTTGGAGCATTTTTTTCCCTCCCAAATGCCTCATAGTTGTGTGCTGACCTGTAATTAGCACCACTGCCACCGCCGTGAGACTTCATTTACTGAGTGCTCACAGTATCGGGCGCATGCTGAGCGTTTACATGTGGTAACAGTTCTCACAGCACCCAGTGGGATAGGTACAGTTGTCTTAGGATGTGTGGATGCGGAGATGGGTGAAGTGTAGCATGCTGGAGTCTTTACTTAAGATCACAGAGCAAGTCTGTGGCTTACTGGTGCCCAGATGGACCCCAGAGCAGTTACTTTCCCACTGTGTTACACCACCTCCATTGGTGAACTGCCTTCAGTTTCATGGGAGATTTCCTTTATTATCTCTTATGGTTGGAAATCAGCACATAGCTTTTTATTCAACAGCCATTCAGCAGATATTTATTGAGTGCCTACTGTCTTCTAGGCACGAAGGACTGAACTACTGAAGGGACTCAAATTCTAGTAAGGGAGGATGATATATAAACAAGTGGCAGTTCAGGGTGTGAAATGTGATGAGATAGAGAAATAGCACAGAGGCTAGAATTAGTGAAGGCAGTGAAGGGGCTTTGAGGGCAAGTAGGAAGGCTGCCCAGATTAGATGAAGTCTCTAAAAATAGTTTGTACATAGGTACAAAAAGCATTACCTAGGTGTGTGTGGGAAATATCCACATGTGAAATATACATGTACACACTGGTCTGAATAGGATAGAATGTAACTTTAATGGAAAATTTTGTGCTGTGCATGCATTTCTAAGTGTTATCAGTTTATAATGTTGCTAACATACACAATTTTTAATCTGCTTTACCCTATTCTAGTGTGTAGATATTTGAGAATTTTAGATATATTGGTATGTTGCACTTTTACAGTAATTGACAGACTTGTGAGTAGTTGTTCTAGCTTCTTTGTGCAGAGATTGTGGAATTGTAATCAGTGCATTTCAGTGCTTTACCTTGCCTATGGAGCCAGGCAGTACAAATAAAGTTTATACTGAAATGTAGCAAACACTTTTTTAAATAACAGTAATAACTTATTTTTATTGATGTGTTGAGGGCTGTACCTGTGGTGTGTCTTAATTCTCATAACAGACCATTAACGTAGGTACTGTCATTACTTTATTCATTTACATTTGCTTACAGATAAGCAAATTCAATTTAGGATAGGTTAGTTAAGTTATGCACAGTTTGTTGGTTAATTAGTGAAGAAAATGTGATTTTAACGCATACTCCCTCACTCTGGAGCCTGCATTAGACTGCTATCTAATGCCCCTCCTCTCGGAGTTCACGAATATTACTGTCGTGCTGTGACTGCTCCCTCACCCGAAGCTGATGAATTTGGGTTTTGTGTCATGTCTTTATCTTGATCATGGCCTATGGAGGGTGTGGTGTGCAATAAAATGGCAGGTAAGGGAGGT
This sequence comes from Aethalodelphis obliquidens, assembly GCF_003676395.1. Taxonomy (NCBI): domain Eukaryota; kingdom Metazoa; phylum Chordata; class Mammalia; order Artiodactyla; family Delphinidae; genus Aethalodelphis; species Aethalodelphis obliquidens. The sequence goes on from NW_020837963.1 coordinate 12,232,221, forward strand.
GGGGAAAGGGGAAATGTGTGCCCTGAAGAAAGAAAGTGACTGTGCTCCCCCATGACGAATAAATAAAAGTGAACTTTGAAGAATGAAAGTTGTGTGTTTGATTTTTAGTTTTTTAAATTCTTAAATTTTTTTTAAAAGTAATTTTTTAGCATAGTAATCAAGAACACTTGAAATTATTAAAACTTGTAAGTTAGAAATAAATGAAGCAGCTAAAAAAAACTTTTCCTTGAACTCCAAATTTTTGATCATCTTCATTAACCTGTTTTGAAATCAGTTCTCCATTATTTCATAAAATATAGAATTAGGTTTTCATGCTAATTGTAAAACATGCTATTATTTAATTTCATTAAAGCAAACCACACAAGGGAATCCCCATAAGGTTAACAGCTGATCTTTCAGCAGAAACTCTGCAAGCCAGAAGGGAGTGGCAGGACATATTTAAAGTGTTGAAGGAGAAGAAACTACAACCAGGATTACTCTACCCAGCAAGGATCTCATTCAGATTTGACAGAGAAATTAAAACCTTTACAGACAAGCAAAAGCTAAGAGAATTCAGCCCCACCAAACCAGCTTTACAACAAATGCTAAAGGAACTTCTCTAGGCAGGAAACACAAGAGAAGGAAAAGACCTACAATAATAAACCCAAAACAATTAAGAAAATGGTAATAGGAGCATACATATTGATAATTACCTTAAATGTAAATGGATTAAATGCTCCCACCAAAAGACATAGATTGGCTGAATGGATACAAAAACAAGACCCGTATATATGCTGTCTACAAGAGATCCACTTCAAACCTAGGGACACATACAGACTGAAAGTGAGGGGATGGAAAAAGATACTCCATGCAAATGGAAATCAAAAGAAACCTGGAGTAGCAATTCCTGTATCAAACAAAATAGACTTTAAAACAAAGACTATTACAAGAGACAAAGAAGGACACTACATAATGATCAAGGGATCCATCCAAGAAGCAGATGTAGCAATTGTAAATATTTATGCACCCACCGTAGGAGCACCTCAATACATAAGGCAAATGCTAACAGCCATAAAAGGGGAAATCGACAGTAACGCAATCATAGTAGGGGACTTTAACACCCCAGTTTCACCAATGGACAGATCATTCAAAATGAAAATAAATAAGGAACCACAAGCTTTAAATGATACATTAAACAAGATGGACTTAATTAATATTTATAGGACATTCCATCCAAAAACAACAAAATACACATTCTTCTCAAGTGCTCGTGGAACATTCTCCAGGATAGATTATATCTTGGGTCACAGATCAAGCCTTGGTAAATTTAAGAAAATTGAAATCGTATCAAGTATCTTTCCTGACCACAATGCTATGAGACTAGATATCAATTACAGGAAAAACTCTGTAAGAAATACAAACACATGGAGGCTAAACAACACACTACTTAATGAGCAAGAGATCACTGAAGAAATCAAAGAGGAAATCAAAAAAACCTAGAAACAAATGACAGTGAAAGCACAACAACCTATGGGATGCAGCAAAAGCAGTTCTAAGAGGGAACTTTATAGCAATACAATCCAACCTTAAGAAACAAGAAACATCTCAAATAAACAACCTAACCTTACACCTAAAGCAATTAGAGAAAGAAGAAAAAAAAAAACCCAAAGTTAGCAGAAGGAAAGAAATCATAAAGATGAGATCAGAGATAAATGAAAAAGAAATGAAGGAAATGATAGCAAAGATCAATAAAACTAAAAGCTGGTTCTTTGAGAAGATAAACAAAATTGGTAAACCATTAACCAGACTTATCAAGAAAAAAATGGAGAAGACTCAAATCAATAGAATTAGAAATGAAAAAGGAGAAGTAACAACTGACACTGCAGAAATACAAAATATCATGAGAGATCACTATAAGCACTATAGAGATCACTATAAGCACTATAAGCAACTATATGCCAATAAAATGGACAACTTGGAACAAATGGACAAATTCTTAGAAATGCAAAACCTTCCGAGACTGAACCAGGAAGAAATAGAAAATATGAATAGACCAATCACAAGCACTGAAATTGAACGTGTGATTAATAATCTTCCAACAAACAAAAGCCCAGGACCAGATGGCTTCACAGGCGAATTCTATCAAACATTTAGAGAAGAGCTAACACTTATCCTTCTCAAACTCTTCCAAAATATAGCAGGGGGAGGAACACTCCCAAACTCATTCTACGAGGCCACCATCACTCTGATACCAAAACCAGAAAAAGATGTCACAAAGAAAGAAAACTACTGGCCAATATCACTGCTGAACATAGATGCAAAAATCCTCAACAAAGTACTAGCAAACAGAATCCAAGAGCACATTAAGAGAATCATACACTATGATTAAGTGGGGTTTATCTCAGGAATGCAAGGCTTCTTCAATATATGCAAATCAGTCAACGTGATACACCATTTTAACAAATTAAAGGAGAAAAACCATATGATCATCTCAATACATGCAGAGACAACTTTCGACAAAATTCAACACCCATTTATGATAAAAACCCTGCAGAAAGTAGGCATAGAGGGAACTTTCCTAAACACGATAAAGGCCATATATGACAAACCCACAGCCAACATCGTCCTCAATGGTGAAAAACTGAAAGCATTTCCACTAAGATCAGGAACAAGACAAGGTTGCCCACTCTCACCACTATTATTAAACATAGTTTTGGAAGTTTCAGCCACAGCACTCAGAGAAGAAAAAGAAATAAAAGGAATCCAAATTGGAAAAGAAGAAGTAAAGCTTTCACTGTTTGCACATGACGTGATACTCTACATAGAGAATCCTAAAGATGCTACCAGAAAACTACTAGAGCTAATCAATGAATTTGGTAAAGTAGCAGGATACAAAATTAATGCACAGAATTCTCTGGCATACCTATACACTAATGAAAAATCTGAAAGTGAAATTAAGGAAACACTCCCATTTACCATTGCAACGAAAAGAATAAAATATCTAGGAATAAACCTACCTAAGGAGACAAAAGACCTGTATGCAGAAAATTATAAGACACTGATGCAAGAAATTAAAGATGATACAAATAGATGGAGAGATATACCATGTTCTTGGATTGGAGAAATCAACATTGTGAAAATGACTCTACTACCCAAAGCAATCTACAAATTCAATGCAATTCCTATCAAACTACCGCTGGCATTTTTCACAGAACTACAAGAAAAATTTTCTCAATTTGTATGGAAACACAAAAGACCTCGAATAGCCAAAGCTATCTTGAGAGAGAAAAACAGAGCTGGAGGAATCAGGCTCCCTGATTTTAGACTATACTACAAAGATACAGTAATCAAGACAGTATGGTACTGGCACAGAAATAGATGTATAGATCAATGGAACAGGATAGAAAGCCCAGAGATAAACCCATGCACACATGGTCACCTTACCTTTGATTAAGGAGGCAAGAATATACAGTGGAGAAAAGACAGCCTCTTCAATAAGTGGTTCTGGGAAAACTCGAAAGCTGCATGTAAAAGCATGAAATTAGAACACTGCCTAATGCCATACACAAAAATAAACTCCAAATGGATTAAAGACCTAAATGTAAGGCCAGACACCATCAAACTCTTAGAGGAAAACATAGGCAGAACACTCTATGACATAAATCACAGCAAGATCCTTTTTGATCCACCTCCTAGAGAAATGGAACTAAAAACAAAAATAAACAAATGGGACCTAATGAAACTTAAAAGCTTTTGCACAGCAAAGGAAACCATAAAGAAGACGAAAAGACAACCCTCAGAATGGGAGAAAATATTTGCAAATGAAGCAACGGACAAAGGATTAATCTCCGAAACATACAAGCAATTCATGCAGCTCAATATCAGAAAAACAAACAACCCAATCCAAAAATGGGCAGAAGACCTAAATAGGCATTTCTCCAAAGAAGATACACAGATTGCTAACAAACACATGAAAGAATGCTCAACATCACTAATCATTAGAGAAATGCAAATCAAAACTACAATGAGTTATCATCTCACACTGCTCAGAATGGCCATCTTCAAAAAATCTGCAAACAATAAATGCTGGAGAGGATGGAGAAAAGGGAACCCTCTTGTACTGTTGGTGGGAATGTAAATTGATAATAGCCACTGTGGAGAACAGTATGGAGGCTCCTTAAAAAACTAAAAATAGAACTACCATATGACCCAGCAATCCCACTGCTGGGCATATACCCTGAGAAAACTAGGGGGAAGCAGCTGCATAGCACAGGGAGATCAGCTCGGTGCTTTGTGACCACCTAGAGGGGTGGAGTGGGATAGGGAGGGTGATGGAAGAAAACAAAACAACAAAAAAAGCAAACCATGGTCCATGTCACTGGTGTAACCATATTATTGTTTAAAAAGAAAACATGTTGTGCTTGTAACTGGCTGTTTCTTCCTTCTTGGTGTAGAGGACACTGTGGTGGCGCTCTCAGTGACGGGCATCTTGAAGGTGTGGATTGTTACCTCGGAAATTAGTGGCCTGCAGGTGAGACGAATGAGGCTGGAAGTCAGTTCTCTGCTTCTGTTCTTATGGAGTCTTACATTTTAGGCCCCTTCTCTTTTTTACTTAAAGAGGAAGGAAAAAGCTATTCTTTTCAATAGTCTTATTGACATAGTATAGAAGAGTCCCCTAGTATGCTCTCTCTGTACATGAATTTTTTTTTTCCCTTTTGAGGGTAGATATCTGCCTTATCAAGGATGCAAAGCAGAGAAACATGCAGTGCAGGATCTGAAGTAAAAAACACAGAAGAGGATTTTCCTCAACTGCTTCTGTTTAAATTTGAAGTTAAAAGGTAGTTTGCTTGAGGGGGGAAAAAAAAAAAGCAAACGACCGCAAAGAAGATATAAAGCAGGTTTTAGTCCTCTGAGTTCTTTGGACTTGAATTCCTTGTTACTTTTTAGCAGTAAGAAAGGCAGATCAATTTTCTGGCAATATAGATAGTAATATCTTCAGTTAGGGAAATTTTAGACATTGAATCTGGGAGAAAGTGCAGGAATTGATGAGTTTTTTTTAACCTATAAGCACATGTAACTATAAAAGTTAGGATTGACTCAAATTTTTATCATCTGTCATTGCCAGTGATGACACTCTGACTCACATTAGTATTTTAATCTTAAGTAGCTTTGTAGCAAAGATGTTGTACCCAGATGATTTTAGAGTATATCTTTGCTGCTTTTTACTACCTTGGTTCTCACGTGAGGGGCTAAATTGATGAACATATCAAGAGATGCCTTTATTTCATTTTGTTTTCTTTATCATTGTGTGATAATTTTAGCTGACGACCCAGCCAATCCTAAAGTTTTACAGATCTTTCTCTTTTCAGGATACTGAGCCAATATTTGAAGAGGAGTCCAAACCAATTTATTGTCAGAATTGCCAAAGCATCTCTTTTTGTGCATTCACACAGAGGTCGCTTCTGGTTGTGTGCTCCAAGTATTGGAGGGTAAGATAACTGCATAAGTAAGAAATTATATTTTTGCCGTTCGTGATATTGGTTTATCAGACTTCCGAAGAAAATTGTAAGGCGGAGCTTGGTGTTAGAATGTTTGAAACATTTGGTCTGATTTTGATATCATATTTTGAGGTATGGAATTTGGCTGTATGTAGTTGTCTTTTTTGTTTTGGTTCATAGAATGATTCAGTTAATGGTTGTTAGTTCTATTGATTTTAATTTCTGCCTTTTGCTACCATATTTTTCATTGTCTTGCCAGTACAGCATGGGCAATGGTGGTGAGTTTTCTGCACATTGGCTGTATCTTTGTAGGTTGTTACTATCCCAATTGCCATTCTTTTTTGACATTTTGGAGTTGGCAAGGTCTTCTTCTGTCACTAAAGAGCTAATGATGGAAGGTATATATTACTTTCACATTGCCAGACTTTAATATTTCCATAATAGGAAAAGAGCCGTCAAGTATTGATCACTTGCTCTGCTCTGTGCCTAGCATACTTTTCAAAGCTTTCCATGTATTATTTGGAAAAAACTCTCCAAGGGGTGATATATTAGTTATCTAATCCTGCGTAACAAATTACTTCAAAAGTTAGTCACTTAAAACAACAAATATGAATCATCTGTTTTTGGTCAGGAATTTGGGTTTCTGTGGGTCAGGAATCTGGGCATGGCTTGGCTGGGTACCTCTGGCCCAGGGTCTCTCGCAGACTGTGTTGAAGGTTTCGACCGGGATGACTACCTCATCCCACGGCTCACCTAGGAAAGGGTCCTGCTTCCAAACCTACCTGGTGGTTGACAGGCCTCAGGTCCTACTGACTGTTGGCTGAGACCTTAGTTCTTTGCCATGTGGGCCTCTCCATTAGGACAGCTCACAACACAGGAGCTGCCCTTCCTCAGAATAAGTGAGTCAGAGGGACTTCCTTCGTGGTCCTGTGGTTAAGACTTCATGCTCCCAATTCAGGGGGCACAGGTTCAATCCGTGGCCGGGGAACTAAGATGCCACACATGCTGTACAGCGTGGCAAAAAAAAAAAAAAAGTGAGCAAGAGAAGGTGTAGCCAAGACCCACCTAATCTTAGAGCTGAGATCCCATTACCTCTGCCACATTCAGTTCTCTAGAAACCGTCACAAAATGCCGCCTGTACTCAAGGGAGAGGATTACCTGAGGATCCTAATACTACCAGGAGTCAGGGATCGGTGGGGCCATTTTAGAGGCCGCCTGCCACGGCAGGGATTGTGGCTTTGCCCATTTCGCAGATGAGGCAACTGAGGCGTAGAGGGGATAAATAACTTGGCTAAGGTTATACAAGTGGTGGTGGTTGTACAAGTGACTAAGGTTATACAACTCAGGCAGCCTGACTGCAGCAGCTGCTCTCATTACTACTGCGCTATCCTGTCTCAGAGTGGACAGCCTTACCATATGATTGTTGTTTGGGAATAAGATTAGAGAAGAAAAGCTAGCAGCTGCTTAGTTGTAGTAGGCCATATGGGATCCTTCCTTTGTCTTAAAACTTAAAACACATCCAAATAGAAATAAAACAAAGTGCAAGAGGATACAGTGAAACATATACACCCTTTTCCCCCAGGGCACTTCCCTTCCCCTCCCCAGAGGCAGTAGCTAATACCAGTTTCTTGTGTGCCCATTGTCAGCATTTTATAATCATGTGAGATCAGCCTTCCCTTAAGTGCACACACAAGAGTGAAAAGACTAGATGAATGGTACAGGATAGAATGCCCAGAGATAAACCCACGCACATATGGGCACCTAATTTACGACAAAGGAGGCAAGAACATACGATGGAGAAAAGACAGTGCTTCAATAAGTGGTGCTAGGAAAACTGGACAACTACATGTAAAAGAATGAAATTAGAACACTACCTAACACCATACACAAAAATAAACTCCAAATGGATTAAAGACTTAAATGTAAGACCAGATACTATAAAACTCTTAGAGGAAAACATAGGAAAAACACTCTTTGACATAAACCACAGCAAAATCTTTTTTGACCCACCTGCTAGAGTAACGGAAATAAAAACAAATATTAAAAAATGGGACTTAATTAAACTTAAAAGTTTTTGCACAGCAAAAGAAACCATTAACAAGACAAAGAGACAACCCTTAGAATGGGAGAAAATATTTGCAAATGAAACAACAGACAAAGGATTAATCTCCAAAATATACAAACAGCTCATGGAGCTCAATATCAAAAAAACAAACAATCCAGTTAAAAAATGGGCAGAAGACCTAAATAGACATTTCACAAGGAAGGCATACAGATGGCCAAGAGGCACATGAAAAGATGCTCAACATCACTAATTATTAGAAAAATGCAAATCAAAACTACAATGAGGTATCACCTCACACTGATCAGAATGGCCATTATCAAAAAAGCTAGAAACAATAAATACTGGAAAGGGTGTGTTGAAAACGGAACCCTCCTGCACTGTTGGTGGGAATATAAATTGATACAACCACTGTGGAAAACAGTATGGAGGTTCCTTAATAAAACTAAAAATAGAACTACCATATGACCCAGCAATCCCACTGCTGGGCATATACCCTGAGAAAACCATAATTCAAAAAGAGTCATGTACCACAATGTTCATTGCAGCTCTATTTACAATAGCCAGGAGATGGAAGCAACCTAAGTGTCCATCATCAGATGAATGGATAAAGAAGATGTGGCACATATATACAATGGAATATTACTCAGCCATAAAAAGAAATGAAATTGAGTTATTTGTAGTGAGGTGGATGGACCTAGAGTCTGTCATACAGAGTGAAGTAAGTCAGAAAGAGAGAAACAAATACCATATGCTAATGCATATATATGGAATCTAAAAAAAAAAAAGTGGTACTGATGAACCTAGTTGCAGGGCAGGAATAAAGAGGTAGACATAGAGAATGGACTTGATGACATGGGGTGGGAGGGTGAAGCTGGGGCGAAGTGAGAATAGCATCGACGTATATACACTACGGAATGTAAAATAGTTGGCTGGTGGGAAGCAGCAGCATAGCACAGGGAGGGAGGCTTAAGAGAGAGGGGATATGGGGACATGTGTATGTATATGGCTGATTCACTTTGTTGTGCAACAGAAACTAACATGGTATTGTGAAGCAATTATACTCCAGTAAAGATGTATTAAAAAAAAAAAAAAAGACAACCAAAGAGTGAGAGAAGATAGCTATGGTGTACACTATGATGAGGGACTCGTCTATTATTGATAAAAAACAACTTCTACAGGTCAAGAAGAAAAACACCGACAACCCAATAGGAAAACGAACAAAAACATTTCACAAGAGAGGAAAGAAAGCCAGGTGACCAGTAAATGTATAGAAAGGTGTTCAGTTTCATTAATCGTCAGGGAAATGCATACGAAAACAACATGTAGATGGTATTGCAACCCACCAGCATGACTTTCTCAGTTACTGCCAAAAAGAGGTTTTCAGTTTTTACATGGTTAAATTGTTTTATTTTGTTTTATGGTTTTTAAAACGATTGCGAATCTCTTATTCCTCGTAGGTATTTGATGCTGGGGACTACTCCCTGTTGTGCTCAGGTCCGAGTGAAAATGGACAGACGTGGACTGGAGGTGACTTTGTCTCGGCAGATAAAGTCATCATTTGGACTGAAAATGGGCAAAGTTATATTTACAAACTACCTGCCAGGTATTCAATAAATAATGTTAGGACTTTAATTGAAAGCAAAAGTTTCCAAAGTTGGGGTATAACCTGAAAGTATGAAAATGTAGAAAGTATAAATATTTAATTTAGGTAAAAAACTTGAGAACTTAAGTTAGATTTGTAATTGAGGTTTAACTTCTAAGCACAAAAAATTAGGTGGAGTTTTTATTTGAAGTAGGATATGTTAGTAACATTAATTATTTAATTTCATGCCGATACTAAATTAACTATAAAACATTCATATTTTGTCCATTGTCAAAAAAAGTCATCATATGGTATGATAAAATATTTAATGTCAGTATTTTTACTGAATGTTGTAGTTTTCTCATTTTCAGTTGCCTTCCAGCTAGTGATTCATTCCGCAGTGATGTGGGGAAAGCAGTTGAAAATTTAGTTCCTCCGGTACAACATAGCCTCTTGGATCGAACAGATAAAGAGGTAAAATTCTTCAGGTATCATTTATAATTGGTAGTTATGTTGAAAAGTTTTTACAACTATATTTATTGGTGTCTTTGGTAGCTAAGCATTTGAAAGATTCAGTACAATTCAAGGCTGTGTGTTAGATACTCTAAAACATTTTGACATGGTCAGTTATTATAAGCACAGTTTTCAGATTTGCTTATAATATGCCTATAATGTAGCAGTCACTTTTCTCCAGGAATAAAAATGGTCTTATACTGATTACAAAGTGGCAATGACTTTTTGATAAAATTTATATTGATGGTATAAATTGATTTTATACTCATGCAGTTATAAACATAGTGAGAGATGTAATTTTAGAAGCACAAAGATAATTATGTAATAATGCTGACTGATTATTATTTGAACAAGGTATTGCAGTATCTCCCCAAAACGATGTAGTGATTTAAATCATTAGGCATTAGAAATAAAGAAAAAAGACATTTTTTCCCCTATAAAAACCAAATTTATTATGACTTCTAAGAACCTACTTAATATCAATTTAAAGTTGAAATGCACTTAGTACTCGGTTTTCAACTCTCTATTCTTTGAGCATTAAGAAAGAAGCTTTGGTTTTGGAAATAAAGTTTCCTTTACTCAAGTTCTAGGTTTCCACAGCTTTTTCATTCTGAACATTTTGTTCTATCTTTATGTGGAGAGATGGCGAGGGGAAGGGAATTATTTTTTACATGAATATTTTGAATATATAGGATTTATATATCCATGTACAATTAAGATCCTCTATGACCTGTCCTTTAGTCTCTTAACTTAAACTCCTACTTACTGCTCTCCAAACGAGATAGTCACTTCTATTTAAATCAAGAGATAATGACTTATGTAAAAAACATACATGATGGGATTTCCCTGGTTGTCCAGTGGTTTGGACTCAGCACTTTCACTGCTGGGGCCTGGGTTCAGTCCCGGGTCAGGGAACTCAGATTTTGCAAGCTGCTTGGCCCAGCCAAAAAAAAAAAAAAACAAACCATGAAACAAAACAAATACATGCCATGTTTCTTTATGTATCAGCTCCCCAATACATTTTAAATTAAAATATATGTACTGTGTGGTGTTAGATACACATTGAAATATGAAATACTGGTTATTACAGCTGTTGTAGCAACTTTTTCTAGTTAAGCATGTTGTTTATCAATTAAAACTTTTAGTAATTTTCAGGCTTTAAGTTAAATCAAGTAATTAACTATGCTTAATGCATATAATTTCTATAGGATAATGCTTTTTAGGAAACAACTGATACCGAATACGGATTATTTGTTAACAATATGTTTAAACACTGAAGTCTATTTTTTTTTTTTTTTTTTTGCGGTACACGGGCCTCTCACTGTTTTGGCCTCTCCCGTTGCGGAGCACAGGCTCCGGACACGCAGGCCCAACGGCCATGGCTCACAGGGCCAGCCGCTTCGCGGCATGTGGGATCTTCCCGGATCGGGGCACGAACCCGTGTCCCCTGCATTGGCAGGCGGACTCTCAACCACTGCGCCACCAGAGAAGCCCCCTGAAGTCTATTTTTTACTGCTTTTTAGGATGAGCTTCTATGCTTTAATGCTCCAGTTTTAGTATATTAATAATCTAAACTTTAAATTTAGGAGTCCACCACTATTTAGTATTTTCAAATAAGTGGTCTCACTGAAGACGCAGGATCTTAAGCAGAAAAATAATTTGTTTTAAAAATGAAAGTATGCACAACACCCTAATGAATGGTTTTTGTTCCTAGTAGTTTATAGCAAACATATCAGGCTAGGTTCAAGTGGATTATGTAAATGTCATCAAGTTTCATGCCATTAGTTGAAAAATATTCTCAAAAAAAAAAAAAGAGTCCTCTAGTTGTACAAGCTTGGTAGTTTAGTTTTGCATCTACTCTTGGAGACTAATCAGGGATGGGCAGAAAACTCAGATTATCCTGTTCTCCCCTTTTGACCTTTTAAGTGGAGAATTTTCTTTTTGGTAACGAGGGGTATATCTTTGTATTAATTGCTTAATAGCAGACAAATAATTGCATTGTGGTTTTTATAAAGCGGAGAAAAAGAATAAAAATATTAATTCTAGAGAAAGACTATAAATTTAGTTTTCATTTGTGTTCTATGTACTGGATTTGGGTATTAGTTGATATGTGTTTCAGTGCTACAAAATTAATTAAAATATTATTGAATACTCATTCTATAGATGCACTTTTTTTTTTTACTCTGGTACCGAGGCAAAGTACTTAACACCCTAATCTGAAAAAATGTTAATGTGTGGAATATTTTGTTTAAAAAGATAGCTAAGGGTATTTGAACAAATTTTTTTTTTTACAGTTGCTAATTTGTCCTCCTGTTACTCGGTTCTTCTATGGATGTAAGGAATACTTCCACAAACTATTGATTCAGGGTGATTCTTCTGGAAGATTGAATATTTGGAACATATCAGACACACCTGATAAACAGGAAGGTACAGGAAGTACTAGCAAATCACTTGCAGTAATTTCTCAATTTTTTAAATTTAACAACCTAAATACCGGCCACTGTGTAGCAAATTCATAATGTACATATGTCATTTTCTTCTTAGAATTAGAGTTGATGACAGTTATTCTTTGGTATATTACTGAATCATCTGTAAGCACATTTATTTTTATATGTTTAATGTTTTTTCTAAAATACTTAAATATTTTTCTTTTGTACTAAACAAAACCTCCACAGAGCTGGAAATGACAACTTCTGTTAGTTTGCAAGAGGCATTTGATAAACTGAATCCTTGTCCTGCCGGAATTATAGATCAGCTGAGTGTCATTCCCAATAGTAATGAACCTCTGAAGGTGACCGCAAGTGTGTACATACCAGCCCACGGGCGACTCGTTTGTGGCCGTGAAGATGGAAGCATCGTTATTGTACCTGCCACGCAGACAGCCATAGTGCAACTGCTGCAAGGGGAGCACATGCTCCGCAGAGGTATCCTGAAGATCTCCTAGTGTCTAAAGTGTTTTGAGAACTCTGTAACCATGAACTTGACAATGTCTACACTCTTTGTTTTTAACAAATACAATGAATCCGTGTAGTTGTTAGTGTGCAATGTAGTTGGGAGAATTTAATGTGCAGTTAATAAAATACACTCCAGTTGACCCTTGAACAACTCAGGGGGTTAGGGGCACTGACCCTCTGCACAGTTGAAAATCTGCATGTTACTTTACAGTTGGCCCTCTGTATCCTTGGATTCAATCAGCTGCCCCTGTGTAGTACTATAGTAAATACTTATTGAAAAAAATCTGCATATAAGTGGACCTGTGCAGTTCAAACCTCTGTTGTTCAAGGATCAACTGTACTTAGTGTCTATTATTGGAATAAACACCATGTAATGACTGTAAATAAAGAGGTATCTAATTTTATCTCTTTGATATGTGTTAATAATTCCATTTATTATTGGGTACCTATATAGTGTAGTAGTAATTATCGTATTATCAGTAATACTGGTAATCTTTTAGAACAATGCTGTCCAGTAGAACTATATATGTAACAATATAGGTGATTTTCTAATAGGCACATTAAGAAAAGTAAAAATGAAGCAGGAGAAATTAATTTTAATAATATATTTTCTTTAACCTAGTACAGCAAAACTATTTTCATTTCAACTTGTAATCAATATAAAAATTACTAATGAGATATTTTACATTTTTTCGGTGCTAAGTCTTTGAAATCTCATGTATATTTTACATTTGTAGCACATACGAATCCACTCTAGCCACACTGCAAGAGTTCAGTAGTCTCATGTGGTATGTAGCTACTGTACTTCTAGAACTACAGAGCAGTTCTAGAAAACTAGAAGCGTTTTCAATGATAAAATGTATAGCTAAATCCAAAACCTCGTTCACAGGTTGGCCACCTCACAGGACACTCCGTGGTCATCGGAACAAAGTCACATGTTTGTTGTATCCGCATCAGGTCTCAGCTCGTTATGATCAAAGATATCTGATATCTGGAGGCGTGGATTTTTCGGTCATAATTTGGGACATTTTTTCTGGAGAAATGAAACACATCTTCTGTGTCCATGGTGGCGAGATTACTCAGCTTCTGGTTCCACCTGAAAACTGCAGTGTAAGTTGATCATGAAAGATTATTTCACTGTGGTAGAGTCAAGTTGTGTTGCTATCAGGCTTAATATAAATGAAATCCAGAGTAACTTAAAATGTGACAGGAGAATTAAAAAATCCTTTTAATTTAAAAACTAAACAGTGGCAATGTGATGTTTAGACAAAGTTACAATTATTACCATTGGGCACATAGACGTAGAAGATGCACATAGTTTCTTTTCCTGTTATTAGCGCCTAAATAGCTTGTCCCCGAAATGTAGTAGTAATTTAGAATATGTTTACTGAAGTTTCAATTTTTTGTTCTAAAGTAGTTTAAGTATCCCCAAAGTCATTCTCTAATCTCATTATTTTCAGCTTCATCTGAGCAAAAAGATAGTAAACGTATACTTTGGTAGTTTGAAGTAAAATACTTTTCATTACTTATAAATAGAGTTCGTTTATTTTGATATTTTTTTGTGGCTGTGCCGTGCAGCTTGTGGGATCTTAGTTTCCTGACCAAGGGTCAAACCTGGGCCCCGGCAGTGAAAGCACTGAGTCCTAACCACTGGACTACCAGGAAATTCCCTAGAGTTCGTTTAAATAAACAATTATTGTGACAAGAGAAAGTATAACAGGCACTGAAAATGATTTTGGAAAATTTTGTACATACCTTTGTGAAAGCAGATTGCTTTCTTAGTGATGTGCGTGTAGGTTAGGCCATGATGTCAAATATAAACAGCCTCATAATTTTAGAAATAGGAGATTTTAGGAGAACTTAGGATGGATGAATAACAGACCCATAATTTATATTACTGTTTGTTAATCATGAACTTGTTCATGTGATTAGCCACTTCTGTTGGCATCATCACTATGCCCACACATTCACACGTGTGTGTGCACACACATACACAAACACACAGACACCGTCTTCTTGCACACATATTTCATGCTTATCATAATCCCTACAGCATCACCAGTTATGGTTTTACTGAAATGAAAAGCATTTGACTTCTGTATCTGATCCAGTATTCACAAGGAGTCTCATTTCAAAGCTCAGAAAATCTTCCTTGGCCTTCCTACTTACTTAATCTTCCTGGTAATGTGTGTTATCTGCCATGTTCTGCCAGTGCTAGATTTCATTTGACTTGATACTGGTGATGTTATAGGAGGTTCTAGTACCAGTGTCTCTCTCTCTCTTTTTTTCCCCTGCCAGATTTGAAAATTCAGATAATTAATTATCCTCTTCCTTCTTTTTAAAATCTTTTTGCCTTTTTCTTGCTTCCCAGTTGGTTGTTCATTTCTTTTAATCTTCATCACTGAGAAAAATTATTGTGTATTTATTTAAATAACCAATTGTATGTCTATTTTAGTGAAATACATATCATTGTCATTATACTAAGTTATAGCACTGTTAGAACCCCTGCCCTAAAATTTATTTAACAGTACTTAATGCCCCATACTAAAACATGAGTTTTTTGATCTCTGACTGCAAATTTGGGGAAATATCTAATTTTTTGATGCTGACATTGATAATTTAGATTATTTTATTTCAGTTTAGTGCAACCATTTCTAATTTGGCTGGTTTTTGTTTCCATAAGAATAAAACACTGAAAATTAACTAGAGTGTGTGTGTGTGTGTGTGTGTGTGTGTGTGTGTGTATTTTTTTAATTACAGGTATTAAAAGGAAAGTTTTTTTGAGTGGTTTCCATAAGGTCATGTTTTCTTTTTGAACTACATTAATATATTTTTTAGCTTACATATTTATATGAGAACATTTTCTGGTTTCTTTTTAAAAAAAATTCAAGTGGGTATTTAATATAATAAAATTTTTTTGATCAACTGCATTTAGAAATAATCTGTAGTGAGTAAAAGCTACCTAATAGACATACATGCAACTAAATAGAGAATGGTCTCCTTACTAGACTAGGTGCTCACCAGAGGTGCTAGTTGCCTGGGAAATACAAAGAAGAGAGACACAGACAAGGAAGCCTGGTACTTGGAAAATAATTTACTCATTATAGGCTTAACAGTAGAATTTTCTTGTTTTTAATTAACTTTCAAAAGTACTGATTAAGACAAATTTGCTTTTAGCTTTGTGATAATTTTTGACAGTAAATAATGCCTGCCTAGTTATTAAGCTGTTCATTTAGCTGGTAGTTTTAGGTCCAGCAGCTAATATGTTTGAAAATCAAAGAGCCTAACTGATTAATAAAAAGCTAAGAATTTGATATTTGCTAAATGTTTAGCAGATGACTATTTTGCTGAGATTAGAGTTAACATCATATGCTGATTTTAATACTAGAATTGTCCTCATAAATTGATCCAGTGTCATTTTCTTTTAGCAAAAAAAACTTTTACTTTAAAATGATCTGGTAGTTGGAAGATTATAAATATTTACCAACTGTAATGATTAAAGATAAATACTGAAAAGTTTGTCATCTGCTTTTTTGATTAGAATAGGGTTTTGGTTTTTATCTTGGGTAGATTGGGAAAGAAGTTGAGTTTTGATTTCTTGCAATTTTTTTTTACCCCAGGAAAAGATGTTCTAAAACAGAGAAATGTTGGTTGCATTTTAAAAATGACTTAAATTGTAATTAAGAATGTACAATTATGATGAATTTTTCTTTCTTAATTTGTGGTCATTGCATGTTTACCAAAATATAGGAAGTTGTTAAAACTGAGCAAAATCATTGTCTCCTGGCTTTGGTAGACAGTGAATGAAAAATGAAATCCTGCCTGCTGGGTAGAAAGGATGCTGCGGCTGGAGATGAGCTTTGAGGACAGACTATACGCCCTTTCACAACTCCACACACATGTACATCTTACTTGTCTACTGTCTAGGTGTTTCTTTGTCATCCTTTCTTTCCCCACTCCTTCATTTTTGTGCTCTTTTAGCATTTTTTTACCTGAAATCTTTCCAAATTCTTGCTATAGATTAGTATTACTTTAGTGCCAGACTCAGTGGTTCTATACACTTTATTTTTAATAAACTATTTCTCTATTCTTTTATTAATGGGAGTTTTAATTATTTAAAAATTTTGACATGTTCATAGATGATAAACATTTCCTATAGTGTTATGTAGAGTACCTGCATTGAATAGATTTTATGTTTGTTGTACATGGAAGGTTTTTGTTTTTCATTTTTTAGAGGAATTTTATTTATTTATTTTTTCCCAAATAGTAAAGCTCCATTTAGTCAAAGTGCTTTGAAATTGAGTTTGATTCCCTGAATAGTTAACTGAGATTTAACTTTCATATGATACAGATTATTTTAAAGAATTAAAATACAGTAAGAAAATTTAAAAGTTTCCTGAAAATATCCTTTGAGATAGGAAATATTGAAGTAATTCAGGATTGTATAGTGCCAAAGAGTTATTGACAAAAATTCTACGAGTTCTTTTTGGCAGTATTACTATCTGCCAAGTAATGCATTTCAGTGTTCCGAGAAATATGAACTTATATTTTAGGAGGAGAGTCAGGCAAGTATTTAAGTAAGCCTGTTACAAGGCTGACTATAAATGGCAAAGGAGAGATCCTAACCAAATGCTTTGGTGGATAAGGGCAGGGGCATATCATAGGTACTCAGAGAAACAAGAGCTTTGGTAAACTCTCAAAAAATCCTGTGAGATTTGACTAACTGTATATTGACTTCATGAGGGGTGGTAGAACTTGCAGTTTTGAGGTCTCTATTATTAGGCTATGTGCTGGCTCTGTTTCTTTCTCCTTAAGATTATGGAATGTAGAGGAAAAAATTAAGTTTGAGGTGGCTTTTTTTTTTTTGTGGTTCGGTTTCTTAAGAAAACAAAATGTACTATCCATACATATGAAAGAAATATATACATATAATGTATATAGGTATGAAAGGTATGTGTACTATATATATATATATGAAATATATATGAAAGGAAACAGAAGTGAAACTATCTACTAAAATAGTATTTGAATATTATATAACAATACAAAATGTATACTATAAATATAAATATAAAAGAAAGTTCTGTGCCATTTTTGTTTGTCATTCCAAGTTGTGCTTATTGCTTTTAAATGAGTGGTTTTGATCTTATATATTGCTATTCAGATGTGACAGTTCTTAGGCAGTTTTAATAGGATTCAAATTTAAAATGGAACCTTCATATTATTATTAAATAAGACTGCCACTTCAAATGCTCATATAGAAGACTTTTTAGAAAATTCTTTTTAAAAACAGGCTTGTTAAAATTTTAAGTGCTTTACTGTTTTCAGTTTTCATCTGCACTTGGGATATTATTTACTGTAATGTCTTAAAATATTTTATAAATAGGTATATAAAATGCAAAAGGTATTAAAGGTTATCAATAAAAAGCAAGTCTCTTTTTCCCTCTTGTTCTCCAGCTATGTCATTCCCTTCATCCTGAGTGCAATATTTTATAATCCTACAGAGACTTTCTATACTGTTTTTTAAAAATTTTCAAATTTTTATACAGTTTTTAAAGGTTACTTTCCATTTACAGTCACTACAAAATATTGGCTATATTCCCCTTGTTGTACAATATATGCTTAAGCCTATCTTAACACTCGATAGTTTGTACCTTCCACTCCCTCACTCCTATATTGCCCCTCCGTCCCCCTGCCCACTGGTAACCACTAGTTTGTTCTCTATATCTTATACTATTTTTAAAAATATTTATTTATTTGTTTGGTTGCGCTGGGCTTAGTTGCGGCAGGTGGGCTCCTTACTTGTGGCTCTCAGCCTCCTTAGTTGTGACTCGCAGGCTCCTTAGTTGGCATGTAAACTCTTAGTTGTGACATGCGTGTGGGATCTAGTTCCCTGACCAGGGATTGAACCCAGGCCTCCTGCATTGGGAGTGCAGAGTCTTAACCACTGTGTCACCAGGGAAATCCCTATACTATGTTTTAATACTTCAGAACTATAGCATTTTAGTTTAATCTTATTCTAATAACTGAGACATTTAAGCAACACTGAGAGGTTAGAGATAGAATGATTTCCAGATTTGAATAGCTGTCAGAGGCAGGCTTGGGTGAATTTCCAAAATCTGAACTCTAGGCTAGGGGAGGCCAAAAGAGTGTGCCCAGTGCCTGCGGAGTCTGAGGAAGAGAGCAGCTGAAAGGGAGGGCAGATATTTTTAAGGCTGCTGGTAGTAAAATCATTAAAATTGAATTGGAAAGATAAATACCAAATTCAGATTCTGTTTGCTTTTGAGAGTGACGGGAATGAGTACTGAAGGGAACAAAAAATGTGACTTTTTAAAGTGTTGTGTTTTATTTACTTTTAGTAAATATATATCTAATATTACTTCCCTCTCCCATTGGCATGGATGATCAGATCATCACAGCTTTTTGCTGCTGCTAGAATTTTATTCAGAACAGAATTTTTCGAAAATGTTTCAAAATAAATTTTGAAGCATATATATGTTTCTCAGTGTGAACATATAGCCTAAGTTCTCTAATAGATTAGTTAAAAATGATTACTTTTCATTATATCTTATTAAACTTGTATTGTCACATGCCTCCACAATTTTCCAGAAGGGGGCAGCATGGGTTTGTGAAAATGGGAATATCAGGCACGTAACCTGTTTGTTCCTTCATCTGACAATGTTAATAAATTCCTAGCTCTTGCGGCAGATATGATAATATATATGGTATATGTGACTATATGTTTGTTAGTGCGTAATGTTCGCTGCCGGTAAGAACAATTAACAAATTAGGTTTTCGTTTTAATATATTATCCTTTCTTTCTGAAAAAGTACCTAAGCTTCTGTCTGAATTAGCTCTTATCTTACCTTTTTGAATTTGGACTTGTGTTACAATTTTAATTGGATGTTACATTTAAAAAGCAATGTCTAGAATTATGGCATAGTCTCTGAAGCCAGAGTAAACTTTGGTGATGTAAAAGAAACAAAAGCAGAAGGCAGAAGTAATCTTTTTCTAAAATATATCACAGTGTACATAATGTTCTGTAATATTCTTTTTTCCCATAACACTTAATTCTCTTAGATTTTGAGACAACTTTCATATGTTTTATATATGCAGCATCATCTTTTTGAAATTAATTTTTATTTTAAAAAATTACATAACACATTGTTATAGAAAATACAGATATTTTCTAAAGATGGTCTAAGTGTATTCCAACATTTTTAATGATAGTCTGTCATTTATTTAATTTTATTCAGAAATGTCAGAATTTTACTTTCTAATTTTTTTTCTCTTATCAACAGTGGGGGTTGAGAATTAAGATAACTAAATAATTTTGCACATCTGGAATGATTCTTAGGGTAAATTCTTAAATGTGAAATTGCTTTATAAAAGGGCATATTAATTTTTAAAGTCTTTTGAATACATATTACCAAATTGTCCTTCAGAAGCTTAGGAATAGGTTTGTACCACCTATTTACCTTCATAATTCTTCATCATCCTGTTTATAATCTTTCAAATGTAGGTAACTTTCTAGACTTATAAGTAGCTGTATGAAGAGTATATATAAGCGTATAGCACTCATTCTCATTTTGAAAGCACGAATGCTTTAATATACCAAGGCTGTATTGGTTATCCATTCTGATTGCTGCATGTTTTCCAAATTTTTACTACTGTCATATTTTATTCAAGATAAAAAATTAATTTTTCCTGTTATGGATAGTGTCTAAATATTCAAATATCATAGTACACCCTGTCTCTCGTGTAGGAAGCTAAGAGAATCAATAATATACCAAGAGACTGTCAGTGAGGATCCCTTCAACAGTAATGAGACAGATTGCCTCCCTATTCTGGCTGTGCTAATATTGTGTCAAACATTTTAGAAATTCATTTATTTATTACCTTTTTTTTTTGCCTTAGGTTGGTTTATTGAAGTATAATTGATTTACAATGTTGTATTAATTTTAGGTGTATAGCAAAGTGACTCCGTTTTTTTTTAAAATAAATTTATTTATTTATTTGTTTGGCTGCATTGGGTCTTCGTTGCTGCGTGTGGGCTTTCTCTAGTTGAGGTGAGCAGGGGCTGCTCTTCATTGCAGTGCGCAGGCTTCTCATTGCGGTGGCTTCTCTTGTTGCGGAGCACGGGCTCTAGGTGCACGGGCTTCAGTAGTTGTGGCTCACGGGCTGTAGAGCGCAGGCTCAGTAGCTCAGCGGCACATGGGCTAAGTTGCTCCGCGACATGTGGGATCTTCCCCGACCAGGGCTCGAGCCTGTGTCTTCTTCTTTGGCAGGCGGATTCTTAACCACTGCACCACCAGGGAAGTCCCCAGTTTTTTTAAATATATATATATGTATATATATACACAAACACACATATATACATATATATGTATGTATATATTCTTTTCAGATTCTTTTCCATTATAGGTTATTACAAGATATTGAGTATAGCTCCCTGTGTTATAGAGTAGGTCCTTGTTGTTTATATATATAATAGTGTGTATACGTTAATCCCAAACCCCTAATTTATCCCTCCCCCACTCCGCAGAAACTTAGATATTCCTCTATTTGGAGAGGTTTCTCTAGATCTTTAGTCATATTCTTGGTAGCAAAGAAGATTACATTGGGTATGAAATTTATTTTTAGTAATAGAAATGATTTGGTGCTAAGCATTGTAAATGAAGTGGTTGATTAAATTGACTCAGTGGTTGAAGAGAGTTAGTATGGCACAGAGCAAAGACAATTTTTCTTCAGTAACTTAATCATAAAGCAATTTTAAAATGAGTTAAAATTTATTTTAAGATGGCAGAAATTGTTAGAAAAAAATGAATGACTTTTTAAGGTGACTGTTCAATTAGATGCAATATATATCTGAGTGCCGACCATTTTCCAGGTGCCTTCAAGAGCCGGGTGTATAATAGTGGGGGTTAGGTTTCTCTTGTGTTCTTTGATATAGACTTAAAAAGCAAGCCAGCATCCTTTGTAAACAAAGAGGTATTTTTAGAATATATATTCTAGTAATTTATCTCTAGGAAAGATACACAGACTCTTTCAGTTAGAAAATCTCCGGTTAGAAAAATGGGAACAGTATCAACCCGTTTGTTTTCATGAGAAAGGAAAAAAATGATATTCCATAGTTATGTCAGAGGTATTGTAAATTCAGTGTTTATTTCTTGTAAGGATACTGGTATGAGCGGAATAAATAGGTTGAAGCCAAGCAGGCAGATTGAGAGTTACTGGGTCAGATGGATGGGGCCATTCAAACTCAAAGTAGGAGCTAGAAGTAGAAGTGTGGGACCAGCAGCCACTGGGAGTTGTAATTCAGTGCATGCTGAGAAGTGAGGCCCTTTGTGATGGAAGATGTTAGTCCCTGAACGTGCGCAGCCAAGGTTTGGGTGTGGGGTGGACAATAACTGGGGACAGCTGACTGCTGTGGGGAGAGGGTGAAAGGGTAGCACTTTTGAGTTCCTTAAGAAACCTTAGACTATCTTCAGAGTCTGCAGATGTGACTATCTCAGTCTCTAAAAGCCATAAATATGTAATTGAAATTAAAGAAAGCACTTTGATGTTTTAAAGGCATGAAGTAAAAAATTATCAAGTAAATTCAATGGAAAAAGATGTGTGAGGAAATATTCAGGGAACAGTGGAAGGTGGTCACTGAGTTGTTGGATTGAGAGCTTTTATTGACTCAAATTGTTAAAAGTGCTAAAAACTTCATTAATGTGATTTTAAGGTAATACGTGAGTGATGGTAATGATCATGTAGGTGGAACTATTCAGATTAAATTAAAGCAGAGCTATTAATATGAGAAGAAAACATTGAAAAGGGGAAACTAACCTAATAGAAAAATTATGAATGTCTCCGTATTTCCTGGTGAATACCTAAACGTTGGCAACTCCCTCAGAAAATGATACAACTACATTATAAAAAGTAGAATTTATGGTATATAATGACATAATACTAATAATGGTAAAGAGAATACTAACTACCATCATCTTTTGTATGCATGATGTATTAGTCACTGTGCTGATTTCTTTACATATATTTCATTTAATTCACCCAGGGCTTCTGTGAGGCCTAGTAATTGCTGTTAACCTCATTGTACAGAGAGGTGAGGCTCAGAGAGGTTAAGTAACTTGCTCAAGTCACACAGTTAGCAAGTGGCAGAGCTGGAATTTGATCCTAAATAGTCCAACCTGAGGGCCTGAACTTGACCACCAAGCATACCACCTCCTACTAGGTGTAATTGTGTATTTAAAAATAGTTGCATTTCTCCAACTTTGACTATATATGTTTTATTACTGATTTACATAAGTAAATATGATTTTGATACATACTTAATTTTAAATGCCTAATTTATTTAGTATCTTTCAATTTGTAGAACAAAACACAGCCGTTCTTTTCAATACCTGTATTTCAAATTTTTCTTTAGAGAATTGTGCATGGCTCAGTTTTTCAGTAATTTATGTTTTAGTTTTTCAATCTTTGATTATTTAGGTTTGGATTTTCTTAGTTTTAGCCCCCTTTCACCTTTTACTTGTCACACATTACTTGCTTTTAAGAATATGATGTAAGATTTAACTGCAATTTTATAAATTTAACATATACACAGTTAAAATTTTTTGAAAACAGAGGTAGCTAAGAAGGTAAAAGGTCACCTGTTATCCTTCTACATAAAAGAGAAACACAGTTAACATTTTGATATTTTTTCCTCTAGCCTTGTAAAATTCACTTACTATGCATTTGTGATTATATTGTATAGTTATCTATGCACATTGCATCTTCATTTAATATTTTAACAAATACTTTCTCAAGTTATTCTTATTCGTGAAAGTAATTTTTAGTAATTATATAACATTACATTATGTGAGCATACAATATTTACTTAGCAGTTCTCCTCCTTTGGATGTGTAGATTGGTCCCAATTTGAACTATTGTAAATAATATTGAATATCTTTGTAAAACTTGTTTTCATTTATGATTATTTCCTTGGGTAGATTCCATGAATATTTTTTGGATTAGAACCTCAGAATTTTGGGGTAATAGGTTATTAACATTTTTAAGTCTGTTGAGATCGATTACCTAATTATTTTCTACCCTCAGTGCCTATTTCATTGTCCCTTGCCAACACAAGATGTTTTTATTTACTTCCATGACTCAGTTTCCACATCTGTAAGATGGAAATAATAATAGTATCTACTTCAAAGGGTTGTTGTGAGACTATGATGAATTACTGCCAAGTATTTAGAATAATACCTAGCACAGAGTAAGAACCCAATAAACGTTGGTTGTTTCGTATTATATAATTTCTACAGTCTTTGGCTAAATTGATAGGTGGAAAGAGTATTTTATTGTTCGAATTTGCATTTCTTTGATTACTAGAGGTAATGAAGTTTTTCTATGAGGATTTTAGTGAGTTTGTTTTTTTTTTTTCATTTGAGACATAGATTGTCCTTTGCTCATTTGTTTCTGTTGGGGATATTAGTGCCTGTATGAGTGCTTAACTTAATTGAAATATTAAGCTTATGTGCTTTCTATTACTGTTGTTGAAATTTTCTTCTGGTTTATTATTTACTTTGATTTTTTAATCTACAGATAATTTACATTCCTATGTAATCTAATTTATCTTTTTCCTATTTAGCTTCTTTCATATTTTTGAATCCTGGGATCTTACCCGCCCCCCCAGAAATTTGGTGAAATTTGATTAAAAAGCAATGGCTGGATTAAAACAAACATCAAATACTTTAATCTATCTGAAATTTATTTATGCATGTGGGGTGAGGAAAGGATAAAAATCATCTGTTCTTTCCTAAAGTAACGGATTATCTCAACATCATTTATTAAATAAAATTTTCTTTGATAGGTAATGTCTTCTTAATCTTACATTAAATTCTTCATATTTAGTTGCTGCTTTATTAAGAAGGAAGCAGTTGAAGAAAGATGGAGCCCTGACTAGCCTGCTATTTCTTCACTGTTGTCTTTTGTATGTAGTGAATGGACGAAGATATTAAAACTGGTCCCTAAAGGTCTTATTTTTATGTAGAACATAACTGTCCTAATAGATGGTTAGTAAGTGTTTTGGTTGGACCACATGGTCTTATTTTCTAAAATAGCTATTAAAGAAACAGCTGTCTACCCCACCCCACCCCCTTCTTTTTAAAAGAAGGATGAGCTATGGATTTCTGGAAAAAAAAAAATTTTTTTTTATCTAGTTTTGTGAAAGTGTGGACACGGCATTAACATTTGTAGGCTCTTTTTTCCCCTTCAGGTAGAATATTTAAAAGTGATAAATGATGCATCTTAACTGCATATTTATGTTCCAGAGAAGGAGTTCTGAGAAGTCAAGAAATAATGATTAAAAGAATAGTAGGATTGATTTATGAGTGAAAGAAGCTGGTCATTTATAGCTTGTCTAATGATGGGCATATTTAAAAGGAGAGACAATAGTTAGTGTTCATAGATTTAGAGAATATTCAAAGAGAAACATTGTTTTGGGCAGGAGATTGCTCCTGGAATGATATGAAGAAAAGAATAATTTAGTTTAGGAAACAAATTGGCAAAAGTCGAAAATTATACACACACACACACACACACACACACACACACACACACACACACACA
>NW_020837963.1:12257439-12304192 GCF_003676395.1 Aethalodelphis obliquidens
ACACACACACACACACACACACACACACACACACACACACACACACATATATAATTTACACTGAGAACTGTTGGAAAGCAGAATCATCTCCCCAGAGAGCTAGTGTGTGGGATAAACTAGCTGTCTCTAGTTTCTGTAATTCATGGCAAATGCTTAGGAACAGGTTACATAAGAGGTTTCTGGGAATGATTTAAAATGAAGTCTTGTAAAATGTGTAAGGTCAGGCTGGATGACCTAGGTGGTACATTCTGACTCTGTCAGATCTTGTGATAGCTTGTGGCATTCCCCTGCTCAGCACTAATGTACCGTGAGGATTATTTACTGGCAAATTCAGTGAGCGCTTACTTGGTTGAGGATCAGAATTGCTTGAAAAATAATAATTGGTCTTGGAATGTATTTATTTGTTTTGATCTGGTATCTTCCTCACTTTCCCTGCCCCAATTAATTTTTTTACCAAATCAAAGTAAATATTAAATATGGTTAAATATTCTGTTGCTTTTTGTTTCTCCTGCTTTTAATTACCTTTTGATAACATTGGTGCATTTTCCTTCTAGGGAAGAACTAATACAGTGTTTGGAACATGATTTTGAATAATTTTCACCTGTAAAGTACTGACCAAGTTGATCAGATGCTCAATCCATGCTGTACAAGTTCTGTTCCATAACAAAAAAAAATTTTTTTTAATGGTATATGTATGTTACACTCTTTAAGTCAGTTGATAGCAGTGGGTGTTAAAGTGGAATCTGTGAGACAGTTAACTGGGGCATGGGAATAAAATATTAAAGCTCTTCTTTCTTTTTTTTTAAACCTTAACAAATTGAGCTTATGAACATTTACTAGATGGAAGGACATTGGTGCCTCACTTGCTTCATACATCAGATGGGCACATATCACCTGGGCCAAGAGTGGGCCTGCCACCTCCAGGAGGGCGACCTCAGTGCCCTCACCAGGTGTGCTTCCAATGAAAATATGTTTGCTTCAGAGAGTTGCAGATTATACTGTATAGGTCTTAACCTAACCATCACAAAATGGGCAGAGAAAATAGTGATGGAAGTCTTTCCGATGAAAATGAAATATCTTTTCATTAACTACGTAACGAGGTTCAAACAATGATCATTTGATCAATCTGACAAGAAGGCAGCCACAAAATTCATGATTATATAAAATATGTGTTTACATCTACTATTGTTAACAGTGAAAACTTTCTAAAGATACAGTGCTTTGAGGTATTGGCTAATGCTAATATAAAGTTATTAACATTAGCAAGACATTTAAGAAAATATTTCATTTTATCTTAAATTTGTTTATTTAAACTGAGTCATCCTTTTAAAGTATATATTCTGTGCATGTTTTACAATGTACATGATATATTGGCACAAAGTACATATACAATGTATAAATATACATATAGTGAGAATATATTACAGAGTTTTTTAAATGAATAAGTGTGTGATTGAACAAGTTTGGAACATAAATACTTTTCAGATAATTTAGTTAAAGATACGAGGTTCACATTTTTTATTTCTTGTATTATTATTCTAATTACACAATTTAAATGTCTTATAAAAACATCCTCCATGTTAAGTCATGTTTAGGTAACTTTTTCAGGTTGAGATGGAAGAACGCGAAGTAGAATGGAATTAATAAATTATAGAATCAGTCATTGTGGGTGAAGTAAGTGTTCAGTAACCAAGATGTCTAGAATTTAATAATTTAATAATAAAAGAATTATGCTAATTCAACTCATTTGTGAGGACGCTGCATCTAAATCAAAGAGAGTTTGGTGTTATCTAATATTCTTTAAGAAGTGCTTCTTCAATAGTTTTGAGCGCAGATAAGGAGAAACCAAGTTAATTGTGTTTCAGCAAATCTTTTAAGTGCTTTCATTTAACAGGTAGCTGAGAATTATTTATCATTACTCTGTTCATTGTTTGAATTAAAATTAATACCAAAGTGGTGCTTGAGAATGGTCTTTTTCCCTTTTACATTTAAATAAGCTAGACATTTGCTTTGTTTATACCATTAATTTGTTTTCACAGAGCCTGTGAAGGTAACCATCAACTCAGAATTAATTAGGGGAATCAAAATTAATGAGGATTTACTGTATTGGGCCATTTCCACTCTAGGCCAGTTTTCTTCACACGAGTTGGACTAGCAGTTTCTTGAAAGAAGAAAAATTAGATTTATTTAAATCCATATTTAAAAAGCAGAGAACCATCTTTTCTTGTGAGTTAAGTACCTCTAATAACTGTGCTTTCTTGGACTTAGTAATATTGATTTTTTTTGTTTGTTTTCAGTCTTGATTATTTTGGCTATTTCCAGACCGTTGTTCATTACAGTAAAGCTAGACTTAACTCTTCAGATGCTTATTTTCATTTACATGGAAGGTATAACATTTTTGTTTGGGGCCAAACATTTTTTTGCGGATGAGGCATGTCATTTGTCAGTTTTCATCATTATTGCACTATACAAATGAAGAACAGAACTATTCTTTAAAAGATATTGATGTAAATATATATGTTAGAAGAGAACGCGTCATGTGGGACTGAAAAGCTAGAATTTTTGGAATTCAGTCATTTTTTCCTTCAGAAAATTACATCCCATAATCTACTTTTTAAAATACACCCTATAATATTATTTAATATTAGCTTTGTATGTTCTTTGTTTTTACTAATAAGAGAGATAACATGAAGTAGAGCTTTTAAATCTTTTTATGAGGTTGGATTGCATTTTCTTGAATTTTAAAAAATTATCCACCTCATATAAATGGCAAGGGTGAAAGTTCTGAAGGCGAAACTTATGAGGAGTTGGTGCCGGAGGTCAAGTTCCTCGTGGGAATAGGGAAGCCTTTTTTGTTTGCTTAAGTCTGCAGTCCTCTCTCTGGTAGGTTATAAACTGCAGTATGAGATATTTGGCAGAGAGAGAACACGTGGGTCAGTGCTTCTCAGTAGTTTTGCTGTCACCTCAGGTGTTGAGATCTACCAGCAGAACATAATTTGAAAAACACCAAACATAGTAAAGAAGATTGGTAAAAAATCACCTTTTAAAAACAAACAAACTTCACCCTGACTCATGCCTCGTTTTCTCTATGAAAAGGAATGACAAGAATTATGTGAACATTAATGAAATTATTGTCAACTTGGGGACTGGCAAGTCGGCTAGTTAGGTCTACCGCATTAATTAAGGATTAACTCATTTTAAAGATTTCAGAGAGCTTGTGAGTCATAGCAGAATCAAAAGTAGTGACAGGGGTGAGTACTGTGGCAGATCAGTGCCTGATTAAAAGATGTGAATAGATGAAAAGGAATGCCGTTTAGGACTCATTCTTTTTAGTGACTCATACACAGAGAAAAAGATTACTATTACATTTATTTCTCTGATGAGAAAAATAAATAAAATGACCATTTTTTAGCAGACTCGTGTTGGAAAATAGAAAATAGTTAACCATTAACGTAGCAATCATCCTTTTTTGTATATTGAGTGATGGATATATATGATAAATACAAAGTCAGTATTAATGATTATCTGTAGAAATGCAAAGCCTCCATTGTATTAGACTGTCTGTTATCCTTGCTTAGCAACGTACATCTGGTGAAACTCAAAAATATTTTTATTTATTTTAATATTTATTTATTTTATTTATCTATTTTTGGCTGTGTTGGGTCTTTGTTGCTGCACACGGGCTTTCTCTAGTTGCAGTGAGCGTGGGCTACTCTTCGTAGAGGTGTGCAGGCTTCTCATTGCAGTGGCTTCTCTTGTTGTGGAGCACAGGCTCTAGGCGCGTGGGCTTCAGTAGTTGTGGCACGCGGGCTTCAGTAGTTGTGGCACGCGGGCTGAGTAGTTGTGGCTCTCGGGCTCTAGAGTGTAGCCTCAGTAGTTGTGGCGCATGGCATGGGCTTAGTTGCTCCGTGGCATGTGGGATCTTCCCGGACCAGGGCTTGAACATTGGCAGGCGGATTCTTAACCACTGCGCCACCAGAGAAGCCCACTCAAAAGTATTTTATGTGGTGTGAAGTACAATAACTGAAAATAAAGGCATCATGTTATATTTCTGCCACGTTTTATTCTAACATTGCCTATATTTAAGTGATATTTTTGTAGTTTGCCACTTTATTTTGACTTATTGCTTAATTACAAAGCAAAGTTTTGCATGCCATAGTCAGCTACTCCTCAGTCCTTAATGTCTTTTTAAAGAAAGAAATCATGTTTTATGTTTCCATTGAATGCTTATCAGGTAGCATGAAATAAATAAGCTTAACAAATGCTTAAGAAAATTCTATATGTTGTTTTAGTAGAAGTTTATAACATGATCTTCCTGAACTTAGTTTTCTTAACTTTTAAAATTAATAAATACCTACTATGCTGATTATAGTTTTTAAATCATTATGAAAGAAAACGTACAAGCTAACAGAACCAAAGATTAAAACACCTGAATTTAAGAACAAAGTAAATAGTTAAATCTGACTCTCTTTTTTAAAATTAATGCTCTGCCTCATTCAAAAATTGATTTTAGGTTGTTCACAAAAATAAACATTATTCAGTTAGTTAAAAATAAAGCTAAATCATGGTGAAGAGAAAATGAAAGAAAAAGTAGACGAGACCACCTAGGGTCCACATTCAGAAATGTATGCCCACGCACCCCACAGTCATGGATAGAAAATTCAGTCCTAAGTTTCTTAGTATCCAAAACATTGAAGGAATCCATTGTAGCAGCTTTCCCCAAAGTCTGTTCCTCAAAAACTACGTCTTATAAGATTATGATGGTCTTTATTCCTGTCCTGCCCTAGACAGGAATAAAGATGCAGATGTAGAGAATGGACTTGAGGACACGGAGAGGGGGAAGGGTAAGCTGGGACGAAGTGAGAGAGTAGCATCGACATATATACACTACCAAGTGTAACATAGATAGCTAGTGGGAAGCAGCCGCATAGAACAGGGGTGGGATAGGGAGGGTGGGAGGGAGATGCAAGAGGGAGGAGATATGGGGATATATGTATATGTAGCTGATACACTTTGTTATACAGCAGCAACTGACACACCATTGTAAAGCAATTATATGCCAATAAAGATGTTACAAAAAAAAAGATGATGGTCAAATGAGATTATATTCATGTTAGCATGTTAAAGTTTCTTAGAGGTTCTATGGACAAAAACAACTGTAACGTGTTTCCCATGCACATGTGGTCACACACACACGCCCCCCCACCCCGCCCCACTCTTTTTCATCTGATACCTGTCAACGTTTCCCATTGAGATGGACCAATCAGGGAGATATATCATTCTTTAGCTAAAAAACGTCTGCTTAGGCAAAGCCCAGCTGGGTGACGTTTGAGAAGTTTCTCCTCTGGATCCCACAGAAGGGATAATATGTATGTGGTGCCGTGGGCCTCATCCTCAGTAAATAGCCACAATTTACACAGTACGGAGCTTCAGATGGCTGTTTTCATATGGTTTCACCTCAGTGTGAACCGGAAGCACAGTCTAATAAATCACTCAAAGTTGTAAGTTGCTTGTAAATTGTCTTCCAAACCTATAAAGACGTTAATTTTTAATTTTCTAGATTATGGATTCAGTTCTCTGATGCTAGTGAAAATCTTTACCATCTTTGATTATTTCTATTATATTCCATCTTGTTCTAAAAAGGAATGGAAGGGCGCAAGCTAGAGATGAGCAGGAAGTACAGAGCAGGATGTTTATTGGGCTCTTGTATGTTAGCTGAGGTGGTGTGCCTGCTGGCATTAGAGACAGAAGCTGTGAAACACATCTACAGGTGATACAAACTATCGGTGGCTCTTAAGAAATGCTTGTGGCAGAGGGACCTTGAGGGTATTGTTTCTGAGCAAAGGAGCAGGGAAGAGCATGGGTCTAAATGATAGAGTCACAAACAGAAAGAAGCACTGCAGAAAGCAGCTCTAGCTGCTAGCAAAGGGAAGTTCAGACAGTGGAAAGG
Organism: Aethalodelphis obliquidens; assembly: GCF_003676395.1. Classification (NCBI taxonomy): domain Eukaryota; kingdom Metazoa; phylum Chordata; class Mammalia; order Artiodactyla; family Delphinidae; genus Aethalodelphis; species Aethalodelphis obliquidens. The sequence continues at coordinate 12,263,390 of NW_020837963.1, forward strand.
GAGCACATAATAACAGATCAATTTTTTTCCAGCTTTGCCTGTTCATATATAGCAATTATTTTTAGTAAGGTCATCTTCAAATTTAAACAGCAGATTTTCCTAGGCATCTTTCTCTTCTTTAATCTAGTGTTAATTTAGTATTTTTCAAAGTGTTGTGATGATTGAACTAGGCGTTTTATGTATAATATAAAAGAAGAAAATTGTCGACACATCCTAATGTCGTGGTTAGTGTTTTCAGCAGCAGTGAATGTATAATTAATTTTGATTTAATTGAGGACAAGATCCATTTTCTTCTGAATCTAATCTAAGTGTAATTAAGATTTATTCTTCTTTTCAGGCAAGAGTGCAGCACTGCATCTGCTCTGTAGCCAGTGACCACTCGGTAGGACTTCTAAGTTTGCGAGAGAAAAAATGCATTATGCTGGCATCTCGTCATCTTTTCCCCATTCAAGTAATCAAGTGGAGGCCTTCTGACGATTACCTAGTAGTGGGATGTTCAGACGGCTCCGTGTATGTCTGGCAAATGGATACCGGTAAGAAAAATGTTGAGAGAGACTAGAAAATTAAATGAGTATATTTGACTTCCTAAATGAAAAATCTTTTATATGAGGAAAAAACCCCTGAGAGGTCAAAAGTTTGCTACTTTTATTTCTCACCACTGCTTTTTATAAGTGTTCTTATCATTATCAACAAAGAAGTATTTAGATGTCCTCTTATTTGTTGTACTATCTGGAACACTTGCAGAGTAGTTCACTGATCTTTAGAGGAATGTGGTTGATGACAGTATACAGATTAGGACAGGCATGCAGACACCAGACAAGTAAGTGATTTCTATATAATTCATGGGCAAATTGTAAGATCAAGGAACCATTTTTGTCTCAAGTTCAGAAACAGTGGAAAAAGATAAAATTATCTTCTATTTGAAAAGCAGAAAAACCATACAGGGCCGTTAATAGAAGGAGGTAATTGAAATGAAAGTTTTAAGTTCTAGAGAGAACATTTAAAATTTCAAGGTTCAGGGCTTCCCTGGTGGCGCAGTGGTTGAGAGTCCGCCTGCTGATGCAGGGGACATGGGTTCGTGCCCCGGTCTGGGAAGATCCCATATGCCGTGGAGCGGCTAGGCCCGTGAGCCGTGGCCGCTGAACCTGCCCGTCTGGAGCCTGTGCTCCGCAACGGGAGAGGCCACAACAGTGAGAGGCCCGCATACCGCAAAAAAAAAAAAAAAAAAAAAAAAAAAATTTCAAGGTTCAGAAATTTTATGTATGTGGCATGATACAGAACAAGTAATGTTTAGCTTAAAGGTATAGGTCATGATATATAAGATTTATACACAGAATCTTATGGTTTTCCCTGAGAAATTTTGAAGTATGTAACTAAATGTTTATTAGTTTGGGCTTTTAAAAACACAGCTTATTCTAGTTTTACTATCCTGAGTCATCATCTATCAGTGATTAAAACCTTTCTTTACATTCCTAATTGTGCTATATAATATTTCTACTATTTTTTTCTTCATGAAGCTTTTTTCATTTTTGTTTTTAAATAGTCCTTTTTGAAATCAGAATATATATATTTTTTTGCTTGTGCTGTGGTGCAGGAGGGAGTGTTCCTAGGTCTTTTTGGAGCAAGTAGCCATAATCTTCAGGTATCTTTCATTTATAGTTCTGGTTTTATCTGGTACTACGTAGGCAATTTTGACAAGAGGAAGCGTTCTTGAAGAGTGTCAGACTTCTTTGCTTTTGTGTTTAACATTTCTTTTTCTCGTCTGATTGTAAAAGAGTTTCTTACTTTTTTGTCAAATTTTGAAAGCACAAAAGTGTTAGAAAAGAAAGATGAACTCAAATCCCATTACTCAGTGGTGAATTTGGGCATATTTCTCTTTAGTCTTATTTCTGTGCATTTTTAAAAACAGAATTGCTGTCATATTACATGTATAATTTTGTATCTTACTTTTGTGTTCCTTTTTGTTTCATCCTGTCTGCTGAGCAGCACTGTTTCATGTTTGCTGGTTTGGTCCACCCTACAAACTAAATACAGTTGACCCTTGAACAATGTGAGGGTTAGGGCACTCACCTTCTGCATAGTTGAAAAACCGTGTATAACTTAAAGGTGGCCCTCCATTCCCATGTTTCCTCCATATCCGACATTTCCCATCCTTGGATTCAAATGACCGTGGATTTTGTGGTACTGTAGTATTTACTGTTGAAAAAAATCTGTGTGTATGTGGACCCGTGCAGTTCACACCTGTGTTGTTCAAGGTCAACTACATACAGAGTTTGTCTTGGGCTCTGGAGTCAGACTCCTTGGTTTGAATTTAAGATCAACCATTTGAGGGCCTTCCCTGTTGGTCCAGTGGTTAAGACTTCTCCTTCCAATGCAGGGGGTGTGGGTTCCATCCCTGGTCGGCGAGCTGGGATCCCACATGCCTCATGGCTGAGGAACCAAAACATAAAGCAGAAACGGTATTGTGACAAATTCAATAAAGACTTTAAAAATGGTCCACATCAAAAAAGAAAAAAATCTTTAAGATCAACCATTTGATAGCACTGTGATCTATGGCAAGTCTCTCAATTTACTCATCTGTAAAATAAAGATAATAATAGTTGCCATTTTATAGTGTTTCTGGGAGAATAAAATGAGAGAATATTTACCTTGTGTATAGTAGATGTAATGTAAATGTGTATCCATGTATGTTTGCGTACTTTAAGTTCGTGTGTATACTTGCATATGTGTATATTTCCTATTATTGTTATTTAACAAATATGCTTGTTACTTTATTGAGCTTGGGGATATGACCTTACTTACAAAGAAATATTTTCTATGAGAATTAGTATTAAAGTAAGTTATAGTGATGATAGTTATAAAACACTATTTTAAAATACTATACATATTAAATTAGCAATTGATATATTTTAAATACAAGAGTATGGTAAACATGTGTAGGACTTAAAACATTAAATTAATATGATAAAGGAAGAGTATCATTTTCCTGAATTTCTTAGGTGCTTAAATATATGATACTTGACTACTTCAGATACTTTAAATACATCTACAAAGAATATGAACTTCTTTACAAATGAGACCTTACTGGAAGACAATGTTACTTTTTCAGTAGTTTCCCTAGTATGAAATGACAAATAGCTCCTGACTGTATGTGTACTGGAGGATGTTATTTTTATAACCAGTTTATTATAATTAAGCCCAATACATAATATTGCAATTTAACAATTATCTTCTGACCTTCAGGAGGATTTTGGTAAATGATCAGTCAGTAATGGCATTCTTAAATCAAGATAAAGATAGAGAAGCAGAATAAATTTTGGACTTCAACCATAATAGGAGGTGTACACTCTTTTTCCTTCTTGCTGTTCAGGCTTTAGCTAGTGATATAAAGGTCCCTGAGGAGCCAGTAAGGCACATCCTGAAGGTATTGACATTATTTATTTATTAAATAAATAAAAAATGAAGCAAAATAAATCAGATTTGGCCAAGGTTTGATGTATGAAATGTATTTAAACTCTGAGAAGATACTTTGCCCCTCTACTTAGTGTTTTGGGAATGTATTTTTACAAGTGAAGCCATATTACATTAAAATTACACATGCATTTTGTGCAGTTTTCTGTTTGCCATTTTGAATTATACTGATGTTTCTAGCTTAAAAACACTTAAAAATGTCTTGACTATGCTTTTATGCAGCATTTTCTTTTAGTTGTTTTTCCCTTCAAATGGGTAGTTTTTATTTTCAGTGTTTATTTCCTAATGACATGAAGTTGAAGCTAGTAATATAAAACTTAATTACAGAGGTAGAGGTCCAGAGTCTTTTGTTCTTTTATTGTACCATCTTAATTATATGCAGTAGTGCTAAATAGTGTTGTAGAGGCCATGGAAATTATTATTCTTTCACGTCTCTGGGTAGTTAGAAAATTAGTCAAACAACTAGCAACAAGATTTGGCTGGCTGGACCTCTTGACTCCTATTTAGGAACTTATTAAAAGTGGGTCAACTGGCCTAGATGGTGGCTGCTTCTCCATGGAGTTATGTTCTGTAGGGATCAACTCTCCATTCTTCACATTTGATGTTCCCAGTAAGCATGCAGTGGTGTTCTCACAGGCCTATGATGAGGTCAAAATCTTGTCTATTTGGGAAACAGTGGCATGCTTTAAAGTAATGACTGGTGCTACAAGACGTTCTTCTTATATGACTATTTCCAAGCCTTAACACCATTCTTATCTGCACATTTTTATCATCTTTGCTACATAATAAAAGTGATTCATCATATACCTATTCCTAGAGGGACAGTTATTAGGTGTTCTTGTACAAATGCAAACGCCAATAGTGATTGCCAAATATTATTAGAAATTAGTGTGTGAAGTCTTAACCAATTTACTTTGTTCTGTTATCTTTTTTCTTTTCATTTATTTTCTGTCCCTCCAAGTTTTCTTAAATATTCCTGTTTTTGCAATAACTTCATGAAATATGTGTTTGAATCATTTTTTAAAACTTAGTTTATCCAATAAAATATAACAGAGAATATGAACTAATGTATATTTGTCTACTGGTACAACATGTATAAAGCAACATATATAAAGCATGGATATCAAAAAAAATTAATTTTGATTTATTTATATTGATGGTTTTGTTACTAAAATAACCAAAGAGAATCAGGAGGTGGTACTTCAGTCCAGTCTTTTTTTATTAATAAAGGGTTTAGTAGCAAGTATTTTCTTCACATATTTGACCTTTTGCCTGCAGGGTTTAATACAATAGAGATTTGATTTTATGTTTCTGTTTCACAGCATATGGCATTACATCATCAACTTTTCTATATCTTCTATGTTTTTGTTTTTCATTCTATTACAACAATAACATAAGATAGGATAGGCAAAGACACAAAGGCTGAAATGGTTAAGAAAAAATAGGTACTTTTCTAAAATCTCAGTAAAACTAAGTATAATCAGTTTCTTTTCTCCCTTTGGATTCACTTTGAAATTTTGAAGGAAGAGGTTGTTAGAGTGGAAATATGACTATCTTTTCTACTTTCCTCCTCATAAGTCCTCTGTGCAGTTAATTACTAAGTCCTTCCCATTAGGTACTCCTCCCCTCCCTTTTTTCTTTCCAGTGTACTATTCTTATATCGGGCTATATTTTTTCACACCTAGGTTATCTTTATTGGTTTCTCTGTCCTCTATTTCTACCTTCTAATCCATCCTGTACTCTGTTGGCAAATTAATCATAGGAAGTAAAACAATAACAATCACACTTGGTTCATGCCACTGTCTTAATGAAAAAAACATAAGTAATTTTAGTTCACGTAGCCTTTAAGAAAAGGCCCTCCGCAGTGTGGTACACTCCTACCTTTGTCTTATCTCTTACTGTTCTTTTACACAGACATGTTACTCTGTGTGAAGAATAGTTCTAATCAAGAATAATTGGGTCACTGTCTACCACTTCTTGTCTTTTGTACCACCCATATTGTTGCTCATGGTTTTCATTCATTTGGAACATTATTTCTTTCTATTTGCTTATTTGTTTAAACAGTATATTATCTTTTAAGGAAATTTGAATATAGAAACAAAATTTTACATATTTTCCCCTGTAGTTACCATTTCTGTTGCTCTTCATTGCTTTGTGTAGATCCAGATTTCCATCTGGAATGATTTCCCTTTTGCCTAATATTTAATATTTCTTGTAGTGCATGACTGTGGGTGATTCTTTCAGCTTCTGTATATCTGAAAAATTTTTTATTTCACCATCATTTTGAAGATTTTTTTTTCTGGGTATAGAATTCTAGGTGGATAGTTTTTTGTTTTTTTCCTTTCAATATTCCACTATCTTCTTGCTAGTATTATTTCCAGTAAAAAAAAAAATCTGCTGTCATCCTTATCTTTGTTCCTCTATGTATGCTGTGTCTGTTTTTTTCTGACTTTTAAAAGTTTTTCTCTTTATTATTAGTTTTGAGCCATTTAGTTATAGTTTTCTGCATGTTTCTTGTGCTTAAGGTTTGTTGTACTTCTTGGATCTGTGGGTGTATAGTTCTCAACAAATTTGGAAGCTTTTGGCCATTATTTATTCAAATATGTTTTTGATGTTTGATATCCCCCCTCTTTTCTCTCTTTGGAGACTCCAGTTATATGCCTATTAGGCTACTTGAAATTGCCCACAACTCTAGGATTATTTTTTCATTTTTAATGTTATTTTTTCTGTGTCTCATTTTATAATTTCTAGTCTATGTTTTCAAGTTTACTGAGCTTTTCTTCTACAATGTCTAATATGCTTTTGTTCTCATTGAGTGTATTTTTCATCTCAGACATTGTAGTTTTCATCTTTGAAAACTACAGGTTTGATTTTGGATATCTCCCATGTCTCTCTATTCAAACTTTTTGAACATCTGGAGTACAATTATAATAACTTTTAATGGTTTTGTCTGCTAATTTAAAAAAAAGATCTGTTTCAGTGGTTTTTATTGATTTTATTTTTCCCCTCATTATAGATTATATTTTCCTGCTTTTCTCCAGAATAGCCTAAAGGTGGCTCTAGGGTGGAAGCAGGGAGATTAGCTTGTATGCTGTTGTCCCTAGGCAATAAACAATTGTGGATTATTACACTAGAGTGATGGCAGTGGAGCTGGTGAAAAGTGGTTGAAGTATGAGTATATTTTGAAGGTAGAACCAACAGGATTTGCTGATAGTTGGATGAGGAGCATAAAAGAATGAGATGGGCTAAAGATGACTCCAGGGTTTCAATCATGAGAAACTTGAAGGATGCAATTCATTTTAAGATATTGAGAAGCCAGAAGGAGGAGTAGAGTTTGGGAATATCAGGAATTCGATTTTGGATATATTAAGTGGAGTTGAATATTAGATATTCAAGTAGAGATGTTGATTTGTAAATTGTACAGTTGATGCTTGAACAACACAGGTTTGAACTGCCTGGGTATTTTTTTCTATAGTAAATACCACAATACTACATGATCTGCAGTTGGTTGAATCTGCAGGTATAACTGTGGATACGGTGAGCTGACTATATAGTTACATGTGGATTTTCAACAGCATGGAAGGTTGGTTGCCCCTAATCCTTGTGTTATTCAAGGGACAACTGTATATATGAGTCAACTGTATATATGAGGGTCAACTGTATATACGAGTCTGTAGTTCAAAGGAGGGAAGTCAGAGTGGGTGGTACAAATGTGGGAAATCTTAGCATATAGAAGATATGTAAAGTCATGACACTGGATATATCACCAAGGGAATGTAGGTTGATAATGGTTGGGGCACTCCAGGGTTTAAATGTGCTTCTGTGATGTAAAAAACCAGCAAAGGAGACTAAAATGGACCTGCCAGAAAAAAGAAGAAAATAAAGGATATGGTTGCCTGGAAGCCAAGTGACAAAATGTGTTTCAAGGAGTGGAGAGGAAGATCGAGAGCTGCTGACAGTAAATGATAGTAAAATGAGGACTGAGAACTGGCTATTAGATTGAGCAACGTGGAGAGTAGGTTCTGTGCACATTTGGTGTAAAATCTGATTTGAGTAAGTTCAAAGGAAGATGGGAGGAGAAAAATTTGGAGGTGGTAAAAATAGGCAGCTCTTTAGAGTATGATTATGAAAAATGGGATACATACCTAGTTAACCCACCCGGCTTAACTCTGTGTGTGTGTGTGTGTGTGTGTGTGTGTGTGTATGTTTTAAACAGGTGAAATAATTGCATGTTTATAAGCTGATGGGAATGATCTGGTAGATAGGGAAAACTGATGAAGAGAAAGAGGAGAATTGTTGACATGGTGTCTTTGGGCAGACAAGAGAAGGATGGGGTGTAAGCCACAGGTGTGTTAGGTAGGAGCCTGGATAGTTCATTCATAATTATTGAGTAATGTGACTGGAGATGTGGTAATGGGAGTTTGTGGAACTTCTTTTTTAATTGCTTCTTTCTCTGTGAAATAAGAAACAAAACTTTCATCCAGATGAGGGCAGGAAATGGAATGGTGGGATTGGAAGAGAAAGAAAGTGGAATAATGAACTAGGAGAGTAGGAAAACGAAAGGTCTGTGGAAATGTGGTCACTATTAAGGGCCCACCAAGATCAGTGGTCAGGAAATTCAAGTGGATCTTTTAGTATGTTCATCATTCATGTCCATCTTCATTGTAAGGTGCAGAGTAGGTGGAGAGTTGAATTCAACTAGTGTTGAATTGATTCTATAAGATTGACATATAGCTTTAGAGGAAGGTAAAATTATAGAAATTGCTGTTTGTAATAGACTAATGATGTGGCATGATCAAGGAGACCATCTTGGAAGTGGAAAGAAAGTAGAAAAGCCTGGAGGAAATTGTTGAAATCTTGGCTCTGAACTTGAGTTTATTGGGAAGTTGTGGTAGGGCCTTACGGAAAAGGAAATGATTAAGGTAATGCTACGTGGAAGATCATTAGAGGAAGGAAATAAACAAGAAAATGTTTCTGGGAGGCACTGATAAAACATATTCCTACATTTAAAAATGTCCATGCATTTTCCTTTCCTAAAAATTGACTTAGAGTCTTCCAGAGTTGTGTAATGATTGTGAATATATATGTCTTCCAGGTGCACTGGACCGGTGTGTGATGGGGATCACAGCAGTAGAGATACTGAATGCTTGTGATGAAGCAGCTCCCGCTGCCGTTGACTCACTTAGTCACCCAGCAGTCAACTTAAAACAAGCTATGACACGACGCAGTCTTGCTGCTCTTAAAAACATGGCCCATCATAAGCTACAAACTCTTGCGACTAACCTCTTGGCTTCTGAGGCATCTGACAAAGTAAGTTTTGTATGTGGGCTCATGTCCATTCAACTTCATTTAATAATGCAGCTTTGGCATGTCTTAGGGAATCATTTTTGGGAGATGACACGGGTGAAAAATAAGCTTCTGGTTTTTATTTAGGTTTTCCAACACAGTTTTTAAGTATTTCACGTATTTGGCAGTCTGAAAAAGTGACTTGTTCTTACCATTCAAACTGTTTTAAAATGATTCCAACAGACTTAAGTGACTTCAGTTTCTGAAATTAGAGCAAACGTTTTATGTATAATCTGTCTTTCTGACTTTCTGACGGTCTTCCTGTAGAAAGGTTGAGCACGAGCTAATATCTTCAGGAGGAAAAAGTAACAATTTAGGCATAATTTGGATGTTTCTAATTGTGGCTTATCTTTTATTTTAAAAGTACGTTCTGATTTTATTAAGGTGGGGCCATTTAAAGATTTAAGAAAATATGTGAGAGTAAGTATGGTGAGGTTGCACAAGTGCTGGCATTTTTCTGCAAGACTGAAGCTCAATCACACTTTCCTTACTGACACTTAAAATCAATGCATCTGTTACTTCTTCAGTTAACAGAAGATTTTCCTACTAAAAGAAGAACAGTCAACCCCACTTCGTTAATTGGCTACTTGTGTTTAGTTTTGTAGAGACTAGTCACTATTTTGTTTGTGGTATTTGTGTTCTGTGGTATTATTAGAACTAGTTTGTCTCTGGTAATGGATAAATGAATCCTAGAGACCATCCCAGTATTTTATCTGAATCACTACTAAAATTCCTACTTGCATCTTAGAATTCATTAGAATTATGAATGGGTAACCAAATACCTTTATTTTCATTCTCTCTTCTGATTCCTATTTTTTAGATGATGAGATGTGGAATAAATAACAAAGAGGTTGAAAGGGTCATCTACAAACTTGAAAATTTGCCCGTGAGTTAGCGAGTGCTAATGACATACGAAATACTATAGGCAGCTCCACTGACCCATACCCTCCAGTAATTGGCAGTAATATTTGATCATTCTGTCTTTCCCCAAAATATTAATGTTCTATTGGCTTTGTTATATTGTATTTTCATAGATTAGAATTGTGAAATCCTTCTGTGATATTTTTTCGTGCTTTCTGTTCCATGCTCTAAAGTTTGAATAGAAATCAGGCTTAAATGCATTTGCCATGCCTATAATTTCTTTGAAGAGGTCATGTGGATGTTCCCTAGGAATTCAGTGTTCATGGCACATTGTCTGATGTTCTATATAATTTTAATATTGAGCAAACTTATAAAACAATACATTCAAGCGCAAGCATGTATGTTTTGTAATTCGCAAATTTATTCTTTTTCTTGTTGGTATCCCCTAGAAGTAAAAATTTGGAAAAATAATTATATAACTAGAAAATTAAAGAAAAATAAGTGGTACAGTAACATTTATGAATGGCTTTTGTAAGTGGTCATGGTCCATTATGTGATTTTTACAATCTTGTTTGTCCCTGTTTTAATAGCACATTTTATAGTGCAATTAGTGATAAAAGCACCAGATATCAGGGACAGTACACTTATGTATTGTAAAATATATTGCTCGTGAACCTCCTCAGTCTTGTAGCAGTGGTAATTGTTGCCTGGCCTACAAGGAAAACAATTATAGGAGGGGAAAAGGCTTAGGAAGCTGAGGCTGCAGGAGGATAATCACTTTATGAAAAATGTATGTTGGCTGGACCATTAGGGATTTCTCTAACTATTTTCTCATGTTGACTTAGAGTCTCCTTCTGAGGGGAATATTTAAAGAGCCATCCTCTGGATGGCTTTCTAACCTCAAGAGAAATGAAGCCCACGCAAAGTTAAAAAAAAAGTAACCAAACATAACTAAGAGCCTCTCTGTGGTACAGGACTTACTCTAGGGTATTGGATCTGATTTTTTTTCATGGGTCTCTCAACGGAAAGTGAAACCTCTATGGGAATACTCTATATAAAGTATCCTTGTTTTCCCTTGTTAGAGTAGTGTTAGCAACTGGACTATTTGGAAACAAATATTTTACATTGTTAATTAGGTTAATTATGCCAGACATATACAGCTTTACAAGCAAAGATAATTTACTGTCCTGTGATTTTTTTTTTTTTTCCTTTCACTGGAAGAGCAAGAAGGTGTTAAGTAGAATTATCCTTTATTATTGCATCTAATCTTTGGAAGGTGTGTGTACTCAAAACCCTGTGTATTCCACTTATGACGTGTATCTTATATTTCTCCTTGTATTATAATAACATATATACTTACCTAATTCTTCCTACTGAAATCCAGTCTTCTTTTTTTTTAAATTAATTTTTATTGGAGTATAGTTGATTTACAATGTTGTGTTAGTTTCAGGTGTACAGCAAAGTGAATCATTTATACATATATACACTCTTTTTTTATTTTTTTGTGGTACGCGGGCCTCTCACTGTTGTGGCCTCTCCTGTTGCGGAGCGCAGGCTCCGGACGCGCAGGCTCAGCGGCCATGGCTCATGGGCCCAGCCGCTCTGCGGCATGTGGGTTCCTCCCGGACCGGGGCACGAACCTGTGTCCCCTGCATCGGCAAGCAGACTCTCAACCACTGCACCACCAGGGAAGCCCTACACTCTTTTTTTAGATTCTTTTCCCACATAGGTCATTACAGAGTATTGAGTAGAGTTCCCTGTGCTATACAGTAGGTTCTTATTAGTTATCTATTTTATATAGAGTAGTGTATATATGTCAATCCCAATCTCCCAATTTATCTCCCCCCCGTCCTTTCCTCCTTGGTAACTGTAAGTTTGTTTTATACATCTGTGACTCTATGAAATCCAGTCTTCTTGCAGACAGGAATTATGACTTATTTATCTCATCTCTGTGTTTTCCCCATGACATCTCGTAGCAGCTGTGCAATAAATATTTGTTGAATTGGATCATGTGTAACAGAAAGTGCTGATAGCCTCTGCTTCAGCCTCTTTGCCCACCTCTTCTTCATTCCTCTCACAGTTGATTGTTTTGACTTGACAGTCAAATCTCTCCCTATTCATGAGACTCTAGATGTGGAGTGTTTATTAGGTACTTTGCCCTCTGTTCAGTTTTGCATTCTCTCCGTTTGGTTTTGGTGGGCAAGTTGGTCCCAGCATAACTCATTCTCCTTCCTTGCCATCTCTGTATTTTCAGACATCCTGAAATTATCTCAACTTCCACGCCCTCCTTTACTCCTGTTTCTTGTGGCTCTAGGCTAGTGTTGCTTAACCCCAGCACTATTGACCTTTTGGGCTGGATAATTTTTTGCTGCGGCGGACTGTCCTTTATATTGTAGGATGTCAGAGAAGTATTTTTCCTTTACCCACTGCATGCAAATAGCACCCCCTCTCCCCTAAGCATGACAGTCAAAAAGGTTTTTAGACATTGACAAATGCTTGCTGGGGGGCAAAATTGCCTCTGGATTAAACGCACTGCTTTGGAGAAAAAAAGTTGAGAAATGGTAAAGATCCTACATCCTCTTTTTGTGTCTTTCTTTTCCCCTCCTCAGTTTTCTTCTTTAATGTCTCTCCTCTTTGTGAATGGTGAAGTCAGCCTCAACCCTCATCCCTTCTGCCCACTGTGGCAGAAATAGTTCTTGCATTCTCTCTGGGCTCACACCTTTTGGTTCAGACCTTTCCTAGAACACTTCACTTTGTGTGTGGTATTTTGTTTAAAATTTTTTTTTTGTTTATTTATTTTTGGCTGTGTTGGGTCTTGGCTGCTGCTTGCGGGCTTTTCTCTAGTTGCGGCGAGCGGGGGCTACTCTTCCTTGCGGTGCGTGGGCCTCTCATTGTGCTGGCTTCTCTTATGGAGCACAGGCTCTACAGCGCAGGCTCAGCAGTTGTGGCACACGGGCTTAGTTGCTCCGCGGCATGTGGGATCTTCCCGGACCAGGGCTCGAACCCATGTCCCTTGCATTGGCAGGCGGATTCTTAACCACTGCGCCACCAGGGAAGCCCTGTGTGTGGTATTTTTTTGTTTGTTTGTTGAGCTTCTTGAGGACAGGAGTTGAGTTTCTCCCCCTTTTATTTCCAGTGCTTAACATAGTATATGGAGCATAGCAAGTACCCAGGAAATGTAGTGTGAAGTTAGTTTGCAAGTGTAGATTGGAGTCATGTGGAATCAACTCGAATGCAAAGCCGAGGACTTAACTCAATGAGTAATGACACGATATTGGGTAGTCTTAAAAGGAGATATCTGTTTGTTTAAGAATGATTTTCCCATGTCTGACACTTATATGCAGACCACTTTATAAATGTTGACTTGGGAAATGAATTGTGATGTTCCTGGGATGATATAGTGAGAGGTGTGGGAACTGGAAAGGATTAGGCAGTGGAAATATAGACGAGGGATAACTTGTAAGCTGTTGTTTAGGTTGAATAAATAGGACTTCACAAATGAGCAAGAGAAGATTTGAGACATAACAGGTTGATTTCCAAGATCCAAGCCTAGGTAAAGGGAGAATGGTGGAGCTGTTAACAGAAATAAACAACTCATGGCATAGGCTTTGAAGTTGATTGTAACAGGAGACATTTGCCTCTTCTGTGTAGTGTTGAGAGATGGGGTACATGTGGCAGGAGCAAACAACCTCCAAGAAAGGAATGATATGATGCTGGGGTAGAGTAGGGATGGGATTTTATTTCCTAAATGAACACTGTAATGGAGTGCCTGAACTAAACTGCAGCTAACATTTTGGGGTGCCTACTATCAATAGATTATTCCAGATATGCTGTTCTCCTTAATTCTCATTACAAATAGATGAGTTAGTTATCCTCAGATTTGCAAATGATGAACCTAAAGGACATTTGGTTAGAACAGAGATTGGCAAATGTTTTTCTGTACAGGGTTAGATAGTAAAAAAAATTAGGCTTTGTAGACCATATTGCTCTGTCACAATGATTCAACTCTGCCATTACAATGGCATTAAAGCAGCTATAGACACTATGTAAATGGACTGGCTCCCAATAAAACTTTATTTATGAAAACAGGCAATGGGCTGGATTTGGCCCCTGGGTCATAGTTTGCTGACCCCTGCATCTGAAGATGGCATTATTAATATCAAGGTTGTGGGTACAGTTCCCCCATGGAATGGTCTTTGCTTCATTTTTGAAAAGTAGTTCAAAGGAGTGGTTTAGAGCCCAAGTTCTAGTCACAGGCGTATCTGTGTTCCAATTGCATCTCTGTAACTTCCTGCCTGTTGGTGACCTTGGACAAGTAACCTCCAGTGGCCTAGCTTACACATATAATTGAAAACAAATCTTTGTAAAGGAAGTAAAGGTTGACAGTTGATCAGAGCAATGAAATAACATCAAGACGGGGAATAAAAAAGAGCGTATGGAGTTAGTAAAGTCATTGGTCATCATTAAGAGCTGTTTGGGTAGAATTAGTTGGGTCAGAAGTCAGGATACAGCGAGCTAGGAATGAGCATGAGGTGAAGTGGAGGCACGATGTGTGGAAGAAGTTTGCTTTTGGAGAAATAAAAGATTAGTACCTTCAGTGGCTGCAGGGTTAAGAGCAGAGTTTATGCTTTGGGAGCTCACTGAACACTTTTGTTGGTGGAGGGAGTGATTGGTGGGGCCATGGAAGAGGACATGGTGTTGAGAATAGAGTTGGAAAGTTTACCCTTATTAGAAATGTTTCCGTTTAATCCATAGTGATGAAAAGAGGGAGGTGAATATAACAAATTATTTTCAGTGGAAGAAGAGAAGAGTAGGCTGTGTAATCTGTTTTAAAAAAAGCAAGTGGTTATAATCCCTTGAAGGTAGAGTCATCTTCTTCTTTTCTTTTAATCCCTCATTAAACTCAGAATAAGTTGTATATTGGATTAGAAGTTTGAGGACTTGTAAGATATAAATGACTAGGAGATCATAGCTGGCATATCATGGCATTTGAGGAATGCATAAATGAATATGTCAAGAAGAATGTCTGGGCATATCAGGTGATCTTTTTGACAAGTTTTTCTACAGAGTATTTGCCAGACACTGGTTCTTGGTGAGGAGATCTTGGTGGACGCCTTGGGCCAATGGGATTTTAATAGTAAAGCTAGAAAGCCCTTGCAGCCATGGAATTCATTTTTTAGGCCTACTGTGTGTAATTTTTTATTGGGCCGGGTTACATCTTGGGCATTGTTGTATCAATAAGAATCACCCTATTTATATTGAAAAATGATGAGGTTGAAGAAATTGAAAATTGACCAGGATGATTTATCTTTTACCTTCCATTTCTCTCTCTGTCGTCTAATTAGTCAAAACCCTGAAAAAAATGGACTATATATGCAAAGGTCAGTAACTTTGTATTCTGTGTAACTAGGCAAGAGAATGGAATTTACAAGTCAAATATAACCTGCTGAGAACATACTCTGTGTTTTTTGCTTGCAGAATTCACTCTGTTAAAAAAAAAAATTGTACTGATTGAACTGACTTTATGATTCACTGTGAAAAGGGCACTTATAAGGTACAGACAGAGACAAGCCAAATGACGTTATGTACAAGGTACCAGGCCTTGTCTGGTGAACTGTTTTCAGCCTTAGAAAAATTCTTATGATAAGCCTGACCTTTGAAGTATCAATTAAACTTGCTTAACATTCTGCTCCAAAAGTTTAATGAATATTTTAAAAGAAAATATGAATATGTTAATGGTATATTTATTATATACTTTGAAGTATATATGAGTTCAGTTTTGGATTCTTCTAAATGGTTATTAAGACAAAAATTTTATATTACACTAATTGTTGTCTAATTGTTAATAAAATTAAGGAGACTTAGCTAAGCTGCCAGGCCTTTAGAAAACAAAGGAGTGAATATCTCTGTAGGAGGAGAATAAACGTTTATTAAATGCCTTTGTGACCAGTGATTCCCTTTGATGGAGGATAATAATTAGAAACTGAATCCAGATGCTGTGTGCACTCATTGCTCCTGGGATGATGTTGCATCCAGGCCCTTTCAGTAGATAGAGCTAGGTAGTATTAGGTATGTTTACATGAATACACACTTACACAAACATGTACGTCATTAAGTGTCTCTCTATCTTCCTAAATATATTAAATACCTTGGGTTAGCACCATTACCTCCAATTCCAACCAAACACCACAGTGTTGGCTGTAGCCTCCCCTTCTGGCTTGTTGTAACTCTCTTCTTCACCTGTGAGAAACCTCTCCCAGTATTTTCAGTGTATTTATTTGCTCGGTTCCCCCTTTGTGTAAACAATTTCCCCTTCACCCCAAATCTCTTTTTAGGTGTGCCCACCAAAAGCTTGCCTCCCACAAAGGAAAAGAAGTTTCATTTCTTCTTGTTAACATTTTCTTTCTTTCCACCTTCTGCTTCTCTTAGGCATTATGAATTGTATTCATTCATTTTTGTGTTTCTTTCCATTGAAGCTTCTTTGCTAAAGTGATGTTTTCTTTTTTCTTTTTAATTCTTTTTTTTTAACATCTTTATTGGAGTATAATTGCTTTACAATGGTGTGTTAATTTCTGCTTTATAGCAGAGTGAATCAGTTATACATAGACATATGTCCCCATACTTCTTCCCTCTTGCATCTCCCTCCCGCCCACCCTCCCTACCCACCCCCCCCAAGGTGGTCACAAAGCACCGAGCTGATCTCCCTGTGCTATGTGGCTGCTTCCCCCTAGCTATCTATTTTACG
Source organism: Aethalodelphis obliquidens (assembly GCF_003676395.1). Taxonomy (NCBI): domain Eukaryota; kingdom Metazoa; phylum Chordata; class Mammalia; order Artiodactyla; family Delphinidae; genus Aethalodelphis; species Aethalodelphis obliquidens. The sequence goes on from NW_020837963.1 coordinate 12,279,813, forward strand.
TTTGGTAGTGTATATATGTCCATGCCACTCTCTCACTTTGTCCCAACTTACCCTTGCCCTTCCCAGTTTCCTCAAGTCCATTCTCTAGTAGGTCTGCATCTTTATTCCCATCTTGCCCCTAGGTTTTTCATGACCAGTTTTTCGTTTTTTTTTTTTTTTTTACATTCCATATATGTGTGTTAGCATACGGTATTTGTTTTGCTCTTTCTGACTTACTTTACTCTGTATGACAGTCTCTAGGTGCATCCACCTCAGTACAAATAACTCAGTTTCGTTCCGTTTTATGGCTGAGTAATATTCCATTGTATATATGTGCCACATCTTCTTTATCCATTCATCTGTTGATGGACACTTGGGTTGCTTCCATGTCCTGGCTATTGTAAACAGAGCTGCAATGAACATTTTGGTACATGACTCTTTTTGAATTATGGTTTTCTCAGGGTATATGCCCAGTAGTGGGATTGCTGGGTCATATGGTAGTTCGATTTGTAGTTTTTTAAGGAACATCCATACTGTTCTCCATAGTGGCTCTATCAATTTACATTCCCATCAACAGTGCAAGAGGGTTCCCTCTTCTCCACACCCTCTCCAGCATTTACTGTTTGTAGATTTTTTGATGATGGCCATTCTGAGCGGTGTGAGATGATATCTCATTGTAGTTTTGATTTGCATTTCTCTAATGATTAATGATGTTGAGCATTCTTTCATGTGCTTGTTGGGAATTTGTATATCTTCTTTGGAGAAATGTCTATTTAGGTCTTCTGCCCATTTCTGGATTGGATTGTTTGTTTCTTTGATATTGAGCTGCACGAGCTGCTTGTAAATTTTGGAGATTAATCCTTTGTCACTTGCTTCATTTGCAAATATTTTCTCCCATTCTGAGGGTTGTCTTTTGGTCTTGTTTATGGTTTACTTTGCTGTGCAAAAGCTTTTAAGTTTCATTAGATCCCATTTGTTTATTTTTGTTTTTAGTTCCATTTCTCTAGGAGGTGGGTCAAAAAGGATCTTGCTGTGATTTATGTCATAGAGTTTTCTGCCTATGTTTTCCTCTAAGAGTTTGATGGTGTCTGGCCTTACATTTAGGTCTTTAATCCATTTGGAGTTTATTTTTGTGTATGGTGTTAGGCAGTGTTCTAACTTCATTCTTTTACATGTAGCTGTCCAGTTTTCCCAGCACCACTTTTTGAAGAGGCTGTCTTTTCTCCACTGTATATTCTTGCCTCCTTTATCAAAGATAAGGTGACCATATGTGGGTGGGTTTATCTCTGGGCTTTCTATCCTGTTCCATTGATCTATACTTCTGTTTCTGTGCCAGTACTATACTGTCTTGATTACTGTATCTTTGTAGTATAGTCTAAAGTCAGGGAACCTGATTCCTCCAGCTCCGTTTTTCTTTCTCAAGATTGCTTTGGATGTTCGGGGTCTTTAGTGTTTCCATACAAATTGAGAAATTTTCTCTTGTAGTTCTGTGAAAAATGCCAGTGGTAGTTTGATAGGGATTGCATTGAATCTGTAGATTGCTTTGGGTAATAGAGTCATTTTCACAATGTTGATTCCTCCAATCCAAGAACATGGTATATATCTCCATCTATTTGTATCATCTGTAGTTTCTTTCATCAGTGTCTTATAATTTTCTGCATACAGGTCTTTTGTCTCCTTAGGTAAGTTTATTCCTAGATATTTTATTCTTTTCGTTGCAATTGTAAATGGGAGTGTTTCCTTAATTTCACTTTCAGATTTTTCATCATTAGTGTATAGGAATGCAAGAGATTTCTGTGCATTATTTTGTATCCTGATGCTTTACCAAATTCATTGATTAGCTCTAGTAGTTTTCTGGTAGCATCTTTAGGATTCTCTATGTATAGTATCATGTCATCTGCAAACAGTGGCAGCTTAACTTATTCTTTTCCAATTTGGATTCTTTTTATTTCTTTACTTCTCTGATTGCTGTGGCTGAAACTTCCAAAACTATGTTGAATAAGAGTGGTGAGAGTGGGCAACCTTGCCTTGTTCCTGATCTTAGTGGAAATGGATTCAGTTTTTCACCATTGAGGATGATGTTAGCTGTGGGTTTGTCATATGTGCCCTTATTATGTTGAGGAAAGTTCCCTCTATGCCTCCTTTCCGGAGAGTTTTTATTATAAATGGGTGTTGAATTTTGTCTAAGGCTTTCTCTGCATCTATTGAGATGATCATATGATTTTTCTCCTTCAGTTTGTTAATATGCTGTATCACATTGATTGATTTGCATATATCGAAGAAACCTTGCATTCCTGAGATAAACCCCACTTGATCATGGTGTATGATCTTTTTAATATGCTGTTGGATTCTGTTTGCTAGTACTTTGTTGAGGATTTTTGCATCTATGTTTATCAGTGATATTGGCCAGTAGTTTTCTTTCTTTGTGACATCTTTGTCTGGTTTTGGTATCAGAGTGATGGTGGCCTTGTAAAATGAGTTTGAGAGTGTTCCTCCCTCTGCTATATTTTGGAAGAGTTTGAGAAGGATAGGTGTTTGCTCTTCTCTAAATGTTTGATAGAATTCGCCTGTGAAGCATCTGATCCTGAGCTTTTGTTTGTTGGAAGATTTTTAATCACACTTTCAATTTCAGTGCTTGTGATTGGTCTGTTCATATTTTCTGTTTCCTCCTGGTTCAGTCCAGAAGGTTGTGCCTTTCTAAGTATTTGTCCATTTCCTCCAAGTTGTCCATTTTATTGGCATATAGTTGCTTGTAGTAATCTCTCATGATATTTTGTATTTCTGCAGTGTCAGTAGTTACTTCTCCTTTTTCATTTCTAATTCTATTGATTTGAGTCTTCTCCCTTTTTTTCTTGATGAATCTGGCTAATGGTTTATCCATTTTGTTTATCTTCTCAAAGAACCAGCTTTTAGTTTTATTGATCTTTGCTATCGTTTCCTTCATTTCTTTTTCATTTATTTCTGATCTGATCTTTATGATTTCTTTCCTTCTGCTAACTTTGGGGTATTTTGTTCTTCTTTCTCTAATTGCTTTAGGTGTAAGATTAGGTTGTTTATTTGAGATGTTTCTTGTTTCTTAAGTTAGGATTGTATTGCTATAAAGTTCCCTCTTAGAACTGCTTTTGCTGCATCCCATTGGTTTTGGGTTGTTGTGTTTTCATTGTCATTTGTTTCTAGGTATTTTTTGATTTACTCTTTGATTTCTTCAGTGATCTCTTGCTTATTCAGTAGTATATTGTTTAGCCTCCATATGTTTGTATTTCTTACAGAGTTTTTCCTGTAATTGATATCTAGTCTCATAGCGTTGTGGTTGGGAAAGATACTTGATACGATTTCAATTTTCTTAAATTTACCAAGGCTTGATTTGTGACCCAAGATATGATCTATCCTGGAGAATGAGCACTTGAAAAGAGAGAGTATTCTGTTGTTTTTGGAGGGAATGTCCTATAAATATCAATTAAGTCCATCTTGATTAATGTATCATTTAAAGCTTGTGTTTCCTTATCTATTTTCATTTTGGATGATCTGTCCATTGGTGAAACTGGGATGTTAAAGTCCCCTACTATGATTGTGTTACTGTCGATTTCCCCTTTTATGGCTGTTAGCATTTGCCTTATGTATTGAGGTGCTCCTATGTTGGGTGCATAAATATTTACAATTTTTATATCTTCTTCTTGGATCGATCCCTTGATCATTATATACTGTCCTTCTTTGTCTCTTCTAATAGTCTTTGTTTTAAAATCTATTTTGTCTGATACGAGAATTGCTACTCCAGGTTTCTTTTGATTTCCATTTGCATGGAGTATCTTTTTCCATCCCCTCACTTTCAGTCTATATGTGTCCCTAGGTTTGAAATGGGTCTCTTGTAGACAGCATATATATGGGTCTTGTTTTTGTATCCATTCAGCCAATCTGTGTCTTTTGGTTGGAGCATTTAATCCATTTACATTTAAGGTAATTATTGATATGTATGTTCCTATTACCATTTTCTTAATTGTTTTGGGTTTACTATTGTAGGTCTTTTCCTTCTCTTGTGTTTCCTGCCTAGAGAAGTTCCTTTAGCATTTGTTGTAGAAGTGGTTTGGTGGTGCTGAATTCTCTTAGCTTTTGCTTGTCTGTAAAGGTCTTAATTTCTCCATCAAATCTGAATGAGATCCTTGCTGGGTAGAGTAATTTTGGCTGTAGGTTTTTCTCCTTCATCACTTTAAATATGTCTTGCCACTCCCTTGTGGCTTGCAGAGTTTCTGCTGAAAGATCAGCTGTTAACCGTATGGGGATTTCCTTATGTGTTATTTGTTGTTTTTCCCTTGCTGCTTTTAATGTGTTTTCTTTGTATTTAATTTTTGATAGTTTGATTAATATGTGTCTTGGCGTGTTTCTCCCCTGATTTATCCTGTATGGGACTCTGTGTGCTTCCTGGACTTGATTAACTATATCCTTTCCCATATTAGGGAAGTATTCAACTATAATCTCTTCAAATATTTCCTCAGTACCTTTCTTTTCCTCTTCTTCTGGGACCCCTATAATTTGAAGTTGGTGTGTTTAATGTTGTCCCAGAGGTCTCTGAGGCTGTCCTCAATTGTTTTCATTCTTTTTTCTTTATTCTGCTCTGCGGTAGTTTTTTCCAGTATTTTATCTTCCAGGTCACTTATCCGTTCTTCTGCCTCAGTTATTCTGCTATTCATCCCTTCTAAAGAATTTTTAATTTCATTCATTGTGTTGTTCATCACTGTTTGTTTGTTCTTTAGTTCTTCTAGGTCCTTGTTGAACGTTTCTTATATTTTCTCCTTTCTATTTCCAAGATTTTGGATCATCTTTACTATCATTATTCTGAATTATTTTTTGGGTAGACTGCCTATTTCCTCTTTATTTGTTAGGTCTGGTGGGTTTTTACCTTGCTCCTTCATCTGCTGTGTGTTTCTCTGTCTTCTCATTTTGTTTAACTTACTGTGTTTGGGATCTCCTTTTCGCAGGCTGCAGGTTCATAGTTCCCGTTGTTTTTGGTGTCTGTCCCCAGTGGTTAAGGTTGGTTCAGTGGGTTGTGTAGGCTTCCTGGTGGAGGGGTCTAGTGCCTGTGTTCTGGTGGATGAGGCTGGATCTTGTCTTTCTGGTGGGCAGGTCCACATCTGGTGGTGTGTTTTGAGGGTGTCTGTGGCCTTATTATGCTTTTAGGCAGCCCCTCTGCTAATGGATGGGGTTGTGTTCCTGTCTTGCTAGTTGTTTGGCATAGGGTGTCCTGCACTGTAGTTTGCTGGTCGTTGAGTGGAGCTGGGTCTTGGCATTGAGATGGAAATCTCTGGGAGATTTTCGTCGTTTGATATTATGTGGAGCTGGGAGGTCTCTTGTGGACCAGCGTCCTGAACTTGGCTCTCCCACCTCAGAGGCACAGCCCTGACACCTGGCTGTAGCACCAAGACCCCGTCCTCCACACGGCTCAGAATAAAAGGGAGAAGAAAAGAAAGAAGGAAAGAAGAAGATAAAATAAAATATAGTAAAATAAAATAAAGTTATTAAAATAAAAAATAATTATTAAGAAACAAATTTTTTTAAGTAATAAAAAAAGCAGAAAGAAACAGACAGATAGAACCCTAGGACAAATGGTAAAAGCAAAGCTATACAGACAATATCACACAGAGAAGCATACACATACACACTCACAAAAAAGAGAAAAAGGGAAAAAATATATATATATGTCATTGCTCCCAAAGTCCACCTCCTCAATTTGGGATGATTCGTTGTCTCTTCAGGTATTCCACAGATGCAGGGTACATCATGTTGATTGTGGAGATTTAATCCACTGCTTCTGAGGCTGCTGGGAGATATTTCCCTTTCTCTTCTTTGTTCACACAACTCCTGGGGTTCAGCTTTGGATTTGGCCCCGCCTCTGCTTGTAGGTCGCCTGAAGGCGTCTGTTCTTTGCTCAGACAGGACGGGGTTAAGGAAGCAGCTGATGCGGGGGGCTCTGGCTCACTCAGGCCGGGGGGAGGGAGGGGTACGGATGCGGGGCAAGCCTGCGGTGGCAGAGGCCACAGTGACGTTTCACCAGCCTGAGGCGCGCCGTGTGTTGTCCCTGGGTCACGGGACCCTGGCAGTGGCGGGCTGCACAGGTTCCTGGGAGGGGAGGTGTGGAGAGTGACCTGTGCTTGCACACAAGCTTCTTGGTGGCAGCAGCAGCAGCCTTAGCGTCTCATGCCCGTCTCTGGGGTCCGCGCTGATAGCCGCGGTTCGCGCCCGTCTCTGGAGCTCCTTTAAGCTGCGCTGTGAATCCCCTCTCCTCGCGCACCCCGAAACAATGGTCTCTTGCCTCTTAGGCAGGTCCAGACCTATTCCCAGACTCTCTCCCGACTAGCCGTGGCACACTAACCCCTTCAGGCTGTGTTCACACAGCCATCCCCAGTCCTCTCCCTGCGCTCCGACCGAAGCCCGAGCCTCAGCTCTCAGCCCCCGCCCACCCCGGCGGGTGAGCAGACAAGCCTCTCGGGCTGGTGAGTGCTGGTCGGCACCGATCCTCTGTGTGGGAATCTCACCGCTTTGCCCTCCACACCCCTGTTGCTGCACTCTCCTCCACAGCTCCGAAGCTCCCCCCTCCACCACCTGCAGTCTCCGCCAGTGAAGGGGCTTCCTAGTGTGTGGAAACCTTTCCTCCTTCACAGCTCCTTCCCCGAGGTGCAGGTCCCGTCCCTATTCTTTTGTCTCTGTTTTTTCTTCTTTCTTTTGCCCTACCCAGGCACGTGGGGAGTTTCTTGCCTTTTGGGAGGTCTGAGGTCTTCTGCCAGCGTTCAGTAGGTGTACTATAGGAGCTGTTCCACATGTAGATGTATTTCTGATGTATTTGTGGGGAGGAAGGTGATCTCTGCGTCTTACTCTTCTGCCATCTTGAAGCTCCTCCCCTTTAATTCTTTCTTGAGTTCAGTCATTTCATTTCTGATTTTTCTAATTCTCATTTGTATTGTTCTTTCATGTTGAGTATCATTTTTAAAATGTTCTTTAGCTTGTTTTGAAATAGTACATTCATTTCGATCTGCTGCTTCAACATGTCTGTTTTTTTTCTGGTTCGTATTCTGTCTCTCTCTTTTTTTAATAGAGGCCCGATTTTTATTTAAGATCCGGCATGCAGGATCTTAGTTCCCCAACCAGGGATCGATCCCATACCCCGTGCAGTAGAAGTGCAGAGTCGTAACCACTGGACCTCTAGGGAATCCCCGTTCTTATTCTCTTTTTACTTGCAATAATTTTGACCTCAATACTTTTTGTTGCTCACTTTGTGAAATGATTTTTCCTGGATTTTTTTAATGATTAATTCAGAGAGCTTTTCTAACTTCACAGAACTCCTTCTGTTGTTTCATGTGGTTCAATAATATGGTGACTTGCTTTCTGATAGTTTCTGGCACTGTTCCTATCCTTCCTTTTTTATTTATTTATTTTTGTTTTTTAAATTACCTGTCAATTTTGACTGCATTCTTAGTAGTTTCTCCTTATTGCGGGATCTTTTCCTAGAAGGGAGTGTGGATACATCAGTGTGGTAAGGGCCCTGGGAATCTGATATGCCAGCCCCCTCAGATCTCACAACTGCAGGCCCTTGTGTTCACTTGTTGTTGAGGTAGGTAAGCTCCTCCCGGGTTCAGCTGCTGTTTTCAGGTTTAATTTTTGGTTAAGTATCTGTTGGCTCTTCTAGAGTTTTCCTGTCAGAGCTGTCAGATACATTCCTGCTTCTCCTTCCTCCTTACTACAGGGATGCCTGATACCAGGTGGATTTTGTAGCTGTTGGTGGGTTTTCCCGTCCACTTGAATTTTGGGAGTTGTGGGTATACTTCATCACTTAATTTTGTTGAAAATGTTCTCAGTGGGTTTTGGTTATGCTGCCTAGTTGCTCTGTCTCTTTTTATGAGGGGGTTTGGGAAAATCCAGTAACTATGCTGGCGTTGTTGCTATGATCTTCCCTTTGGGTCTCTATAGTCTCAATGTTAAGTGTAGAATTCAGTGAAATGAATTAGTTAAGGAGAAATATTAAACATTCATTTAAAAATCATTCATTTAAAAATCTTACTTACAAGTAAGCATGTTTACAAACATGCTTCATTTGCCCTAGATGAAGCATGTTCGTAAATATCTATCGTTTTTCTGGATTACACTGGTAAGATACCAGTGTGGGTTTGAATTGAAAGGAAGCGTACTTTATTTATGCAAGAAGATCCTTAACCTCTTGGCAGGTGACAGTTGCCCTGAGTCCATCAGCCTGGACTGAACTTCTCCTCCTGTGCTGCCGCAATCTCATCACATGGTGGTTAGTGAGACTGACTTTTAAGGTCTACAATGAGCAGTCAGTGACTTTGTTTTGCCATTACTTCCCTCTCTGTTGTTTGTCATTTGGAACTTTAAAAGTTCTAGAATGAAAATTTTAGAATTTAACATGAAGCTTTGGTAAAGAGATTCCTTAAGGAATGAGCTTAAGAAAAGTTTTTTGGAACCACAAATGTAAAATTAAAAGATTTAAAGTAATTAAGGAGGCACAGGTATATAGGGCAAGTAATAGGGTTAATTTCTGGATGTACATTATTGCATTAGTTGCTGTTATCACAGACACAAGCAAACACAGGGCAGTCCATGAAGTCCTGTTGGCCTGCCTCTCCGCCCCCTCCCTCTTTTCCTCTCTTTCTCCGTCTTTTCCTCCCTTCCACAGGCTATTCATTATATTAAATTAATCATTCATCTTCATCTCTGTAAAAATGCTTCACATTCCTCTAATGTATTTATGTCCTAATTCTGTTTTTCTTTCTTCATATTTGCCTCACTTTCACAGTACTCTCACACGCACAGGAAAGTACAGTGTATGTAGGTTGTAAGTACATGTGCTCCTTGGTGTGTGTGTGTGTGTGTGCGCGTGTGTGCACTCACCAGGCACGGATATTTCATAGAGTTTGGGATGAATGCTTTGAAGATTTCCAACTCAGGTTGATTTTCTACCAACTTTTTCTCCAGTTGGGGGGAAATGAGTGTTAGGTTACTGTGAATATAATACGGCTTATTCCATTAAGGAATGAAACTAAACTCTCAAAACTAACTACATATTTAGTTCATATTTACTAAATTTTTTGGTGACTACAGGGTTTTTATTTAGCTCTCTTTCCTTTTTAAGGATTCTTGAATTAGAAACAACTGGATTTATGGTGATCATTGTATAACACCATCGAATAATGACACATACAAGGGAACTTGCCTTCCTGAAACTTAACCAGCCCCGTGGCTCTAGTGCCTTATTGGCCCTGTGCCTTGCGCACAATAGGTGTTCAGCGGATTTATAAATGGAATTCATAGTTCATATTAAATATAATTCATCATATTATTCTGAACCAAGAAAAAGCCATCTTATTCTGTGATGGTTTTAAATTCTGAACAGTTTTGTTTTTCCTTGGAATGTGAGAAACAGCAAAGGAGAAATTTCCTTCACCATCATTTCCCCATCATTTCACTATCTCACATAATAAATCCAATGGCAGACTGCTGAGAGAATAGGAACACTAGCTAGATCAAACCCTATGACCTCGGCAGCCAGAACTTTCTAGCCCTTGTGTGTGGTACTTTATATCTAACTCTTATTTGGGAACCTAAAGGTATTGTGAAGTAATTTGATAGAAGTGTAAAGATTTGTGACTAAAAATTAATATGTTAGTACTTCTGGTAAGAAATAATTTCTTCTAATGTGCTTGAAAAATCTGCTCTTTATTGGACCATATAAAAGATTTTCATACTTCCTGACTTTTATAGCCTCTGTTAGAAAATAATTGAATCAGTCTAGTTCAGTAAACATTTATTGACACTTAGGTGCTGTGTTAGGCCCTTGAGAGTCCAAATGAATAAGACATGATATTTACCCTCAGGAGATATCAACAGATAAATACGATGCAGTGAAGACAGTGAGATGGCTGAGGAAATGCAGAAAGTATTGCAGAAACCTGGCCTAGCTTGAGGTGATCAGGACTGGACTCTTGGAGGAGGAGACATTGAAGAATGAGTGGAATATAGTCAGGTGGCGGGTGGAGGCGGCTTACAGTGTGTTCTGGGAGTAGCGGGTGGCAGATGCAGGGAGGGAGCAGGGGAGTGCCATGTGTGCTCTGTAGGGCTGGAGGGTCAGCTGAGGAGAGACAGGCAGAGGTGGGAGGTGAGGCCGGTCCATGCGTACCATGTGACGGCGCTAAAGCATTATCTCAGTGGCTTTCAAACTTAAAAAATTAGCATTAGAATTCTTCCCTCAAAAAGAATTTTATCTGGAAGCCAGTATGTATAACAGATATGAGGAAATGTGGAGGAGAGTTTCAATTGAAGAATTGTTTGTGGGCCATATTTGGCAGGACCTAATGATTCATCAGGTAGAGGCGGTAAGGGAGGTTGACTCACAGGCTTTCTGGTTGGATGACTGACTAGAAATGGCGCTCTCCAGTGTGAGGTTGATTGTAGGGACAGGTTTTGTGTGGGTGACGATGAGTTGCTTTGCATACAGTGGAGGGGGGACTTGAGGGAGGCTTGTGGCGATGGGTATACAAACTGAGGAATCTCCAGCGTACACCTGGCATTTAAAACCATGGAAGCAGACAAGATCCTTCAGAGATAGCCAATGGGCTGAGATAGACTCTCGGGATACCACCTGAAGGAGAGGGAGAGGAAACGATGCGGAGAGGACGTGGTGTGAGGAGACCCAGGAGGATGTGCTGACTTGCAAACAGGGAATCGGGTGTTTCAAGAAGGGTGGAGCGATCAATTGTGTCAAACGCAAGAGCTGAGTGTTAGAAGGATTGAAACATGTGTGTCAGTGAGATCATCAGTATCCTTTTTCAGAACTGTCTCCCCACGATGTGGGGGGCAGCAGCTTGACTGTGGTGGGTTAAGGAGTGAATGGGAGGTGTGAAAATAGAAGGAGCCAGTGCAGAATACTTTTGAAAAGTTGGTATGATAAGGGAAGTAGGAGAATAGCCAGAGGGAAATCCAGTCTTGAAGACAGGTTAGAGTGTCTGTGGATCAAGGGTAAAGAGCCAGCGGAGAGAGGCAGGTTCATGATCAAGGTGGGGAGGAGACAGCTGATGAAGCTGGGCTCCACAGCGGGTGACAGGGTGGCAGAGGGAAGGCACTTGGCTTTGACGTGGAGAAGGAAAACTTCATTTCCTCAAACTGAGATTTAAGGAAAGAAAAGTGCAAGTACTGATGTAGACGCTGCAGAAGGTTCTCCAGATCATTTACAAAGGTGGCTACACTAAACAACGGATTTCCAACACATGAAACAGCCTTCTTTTGGAAGAAGACATCATCTAGGACTTTCATAGCTGGAGAGGAGAACTTAGTACCTTGGCTTCAAAGTGCCAGAGGAGGACTTCCCTGGTGGCGCCGTGGTTAAGAATCTGCCTGCCAATGCAGGGAACATGGGTTCGAGCCCTGGTCCAGGAAGATCCCACGTGCCGTGGAGCAACTAAGCCCATGCGCCACAACTACTGAGCCCATGTGCCACAACTACTGAGCCTGCGCTCTAGAGCCCGTGCTCTGCATCAAGAGAAGCCACCACAGTGAGAAGCCCGTGCACCGCAACGAAGAGTAGCCCCCGCTCACCGCAACTCGAGAAAGCCTGCGTGCAGCAGCGGACGACCCAACACAGCCAAAAATAAATAAGTAAATAAATAAAAGTGATTACAGGCATGTGTTTAAAAAAAACCGAAGTGCCAAAGGACAGGCTGATTCTCTTGATCGGGGCTGGTGCAGCTGGTGACTTGAAGCTGAAGCCAGAGCTCATATACCATTCTGAAAACCCTAGTGCCCTTAAGAAATAGGCTAAATCTACTCTGCCTGTGCTCTGTAAATGGAACAACAAAGCACATCTGTCCACAACAAGGTTTACTGAATATTTTAAGCCCGCCATTAAGTCATGTTGCTCAGAAAAAAATCATTCCTTTCAAAACATGGCTGCTCGTTGACAGTGCACCTGGTGGTTACCTAGGAGCTCTGATGGAGGTGGACAGTGAGATTCATGTTGTTTTCATGCCTGCTAACACAACATCCATTGTGCAGCCCATGGATCAAGGGGTAATTTTGACTTTTAAGTCTTATTATTTAAGAAGTACATTTTGTGAGGATATAGCCGTCACGGATGGTGATTCCTCTGATGGATCTGGGCAGAGTAAATTGAAAAGGTTTCACCATTCTAGATGCCATAGGACGTTTGTGATTCATGGGAAGAGGTCGGAATATCAGCATTAATAGGAATTTGGAAGAAGTTAATTCCAACCCTCCTGGATGACTTTGAGAGGTTCAAGACTTCAGTGGAGGAAGTAACTATAGATGTGGTGGAAATAGCAAGAGAACTAGAATTAGAAGTGTAGCCTGAAGATATGACTGAATTGCTGCAACCTCATGATAGAACTTCAACAGATGAGGAAGGAGTGGTTTCTTCATAGGAAATCTGCTGGTGAAGATGCTTTGAAGATTGTTGAAATGACAACAAACGATTTCGCCTAGGACATACACTTAGTTGATACAGCAGCAGCAGGGTTTGAGAGGATTGACTCCAATTTTGAAAGAAGTTCTGTGGGTACAATACTATTAAACAACATAGCCTGCTCCAGAGGGATCGTTAATGGAAGGAAGAGTCATTCGACGCAGCAAACTGCACTGTTGTCTTATTTTAAGAGATTGCCCCAGCTGCCCCAGCCTTCAGCAGCCGTCACCTTGATAAAGTCAGCAGCCACCGTTGTTGAGGAGACCCTCCACCAGCAAAAAGATTCCGACTTCCTGAGGGCTCAGATGATGGTTAACAATCTTTTAGCAATAAAGTATTTTTAATTAAGGTAGGTGCATTTTTTAGACATGCTATTGCACAGTTAATAGACTACAGAATAGTGTAAACATAAGTTGTATATGCACCGAGAAACCAAGAAATTCATGTGACTCACTTTATTGTGATCTTATTCGCTTTATTGTGGTGGTCTGGAACCGAACCCACAGTGTCTCTGAGGTGTGCCTGTATATTCAGAGATCTTTCTGTTGCCTTCCACACATCTCTCTCTTCTTAGTTTGTGTAAAGATACCTGTTTTTCTTAATCACAGTCACACCTCAATAACAATCACCTAGCAGCAATTAGCCTTGGTGAAACTTACATTTTCTCAGGGGAGTGGATGGGTATAAAGGAAGAGGTAGAAAAAAGAGAAAAAAGGAGGGGATTCATCATCGTAAATCAGGATTTTAGTTTTTTACAGTCTAATGTAAATTGGTTCCCAGTCTTTTTCACCTGTATTTCAGTAAACGTAGTATATACAGTTGACCCTTGAATAACACGGGTTTGAACTGTGTGGGTCCACTTATATGTGGATTTCTTTTCAGTCGTAAGCACCATAGTACAACACAATCCAGCGTTGGTTGTATTTGTGGACATGGAGGAACTGCAGATATTGGAGGGCCGACTGTAAATTACACGCAGAGTTTTGACTGCACGGATGGGTCGATGCATGTAACCTCCGAGTTTTTCAAGGGTCAGCTGTACTTACTATTTGTTGTGTCTGGAGTGGCCTTGTTCCATGCCCCCTGCCCTCTGAGCCCGTCACCTAGCTAACTCCCACTCATCTCAGGAGCCTCAGTTCTATGACCATTATCTCCACAAAGGTCCTGAATTTTTTTCAGGTAATGCTGCTAAGTTTAGCAGAGTCAGTTGAATCTTCTCAGATTCTCTGGCACTTGGCTTATGTCTCCATCCTGGTGCTTATTGTCTTGCACCAGTATATGGAAGCAAGGATATATACTTGTTTACGTGGCTATTTCTCTGTATCAGGGTTTCTTGACTTTAGCACTACTGACATTTTGTGCTGGATAATTCTTTGCTCTGGGGGCTGCCCTGTGCACTGTAACATGTTTCTCAGCATCCCTGGCCTCTACCCACTGGCCATTAGCACCCTCTCCTAATTGTGACTAACAATGATGTCTGCAGACGTGGCCAAATGTCCTTTGGGGCTGGGGGGAAAACATCACCCCTGGCTGAGATCCACTGCTTTATATCAGACTAAGAGCTCCTCCAAGGACCATTTGATATTCCTCCTTGTGCTTCCAGTGCCCAGCACAGAGTGTTCACTGAACTACTGTGAACGAAGCAGTGTTCGAAGGTTGATTAATGTCGGGTGGACTCACTTTTTCCCTCACCCCCACCCCTCCATCTCTAGAGTCTCTACAGAACGAACGCTGAGAACCTCTTGATGTCTAGAATCAAACGTCAGGCAGATACACGAGGACCTGGGCTTCCTCCCATAACCTAACCATTGACGAACTATGAGACCTGTGTGACTGACTGACCTCTGAGCTTCCATTTGTGTTTAACTTTAAGGTGGGGAAGGGGTGTAATAAGGTTGTAATGAAGTTAAATGAGCAACATGTTTGAAAACATTTATCTCAATAGGTATTCAGCACACACTTGTTTAATACTCCTGATTGATTGCTTGGCTGCGTTCATTCAGCACATACTGAGTGCGTACGATAAACCGTGCCATGCGTGAGAGCAGTTGGAGAGTGCATTAATCACACCCACACCCACCAGACTGTGGCACTGAGGAGTTCCTGCTCTGATGTGGGGGACAAGCGTGCGGTTCACTGTGGTGAGCGGTCGACTAGACTGTATGAGCTGAGTGTGACAGAGACCTAGGAAGACGAGCTGACCTGCAGAGTTGTTGGGAAGGCTCTTCCGAAGAGCCATTTGTGTAGAGGCTTGACATCAGGAAGCAAAGTGGGCAAGAACATCCCAGGCAAAGACAACACCACGTGCAGATGTGGGTGGGGATGGTGTGTGGGCATAGTGAGATAGTGCAGCGTGTGCCGAGGCCAGCAGTGGTGGGAGAAGAGGGTTAGAAACAAGCTAGGATCTGCTTGAGTGTGAATATTTCTTAGTCCCAGGGAACTATGATCCCACCAGCTGCACAGTGTGGCCAAAAAGAAAAAAAGAAATACAAAAAGTGTTTATATTTAACACTTATAATTAACTTTTGAGTAATTTACATTTCATTTATGTCATATGAAATAAATTGCAGTACAGTATAAAACCTTAAAACCTTTCAGTAGCTAAACTACCTCTCTTTGGTTTATGCTTATTAATGTACTTGTTAATGAAAACACATGACAGGAAGTGAAATAACGTCAAATCTAATGAGCATATTGTAATTCATACCTAATCATAAAATCCTTTTCTATCCAAAATCAAATATTTAGAATAAGTATATTGTCTAATTCCATCTTAAAAATGGATTCTCTGAGAGAGCTCATCTCGCTGTGTTTTCCTAACCATTAGTATTCAGTAACAGCAGTATGGCAGCAGAGGGCACCAAATATCCATTTCAGTCTTAGACATTTTCTCGATAGTTAACACTTTTTGTGTTTCCCTCTCCACTCTCCCCTGCCTCCTTCTCTTCCTTATTCCCTCCCTTCCTTCCTTTTTCCTAATACTTAAAATCATTAACATTAAAACCATACTTTTTTTTTTTATAGCAGATGATGAGATTTTTCCCCTTAGCTAATTTTAGAATGTTTTAGAAGTACATTAAGACATCAGTGTGTTTTTATTTGTTGAAATTTAACATTATGCGTCAGAATTTCAGAAGTTCTTTTAAAGATTCTTATTCAATAAAATATCCTATCCATAATCAAGAGTAAAATTATTTTTCTTACCACTATATTTGTAGGTAATAAACTAGTTCTTACACTGTACTTAGGAAATTAAAAATTATTTAGAACATGCATTATAAATGATATCTACCTAATTATTTTATAAAATATTATTTAATATTTTTCAATACATATTTTTTCTTGTATTCTATTTTAGAACTCAGTATTGATATTTATAGAAGTGTGTGTGTGTGTGTGTGTGTGTGTGTGAGATATGTAACATTTCCTAGTCTTATTATTAGTATCCTTGATCTCTGGTTTCAAAGCGGATTCAGATTTTTAAAAAATCATCCACTTTTCTTCTTTACACTTTAGCATCAAAATCAGCCGATATTTAATGCTCACTTCATAAATCAACTTTAGGTAGAGATCTGAACTGTTTGGTACTTCATAAATCAACTTTAGGTAGAGATCTGAACTGTTTGGTATAATTATAGGTTGGTCTCAAGGCTCTTTAAGGAAAAATAATAGATTATTTTACCAGGTAACCTTAAAAATAGTCCCCGAAACTATGGCATTAAAAAACAATTCAGAAATAAGTAAGCTTTTAAGTTGGGACCATTGAAGTGAATGGTGCAAGAGTAAAATTATTGCCTATGTTTTAAATATCTCTTAGTCATTAGATAAGATGAAATAAGGCTAAAATATTATTGTAACACTGGTTTTAGGGGACAAAGCTATCAGGTGTTTCAGCAGACATGACTTAACCTAGCATATAATCAAATATTTAATAATAAATGCTATAGCAAAGCTATATCAACCGTTTCTCCTCTGCAGATTGTATGATATCGCTTTGTTTTGTTCGTTATTGTTGCTGGAGGCTTCTGCCTATGCTGCGCATGTGTGCGCGTGTGCTGAAAAATACCCGTGCTTGAATGAGGACTAGTCTCATGATCATGGTTCTGTCACTTTGCTTGGGTTTTCACTTGAGACACAATTTTACCTGCTACTCTTTCTGTGATTGTCACAGGTTCACTTTCAGTGATGAGCAAGCAATCCAATAATTTTTTCCTCTTTTTGCATTTCTGTAATATTTTAAGTCAGGTTCCTTATTTAGTATCTGAAATGGCCAAATCTGTGTTTTCTTCTACACAGAAAACATAAGGTTAGAATAGGCTTAGTACTTGCAATGAAAATGTCAAATATATCTGTCTTATTAGCTTCTAAAGTGTGTGTATATGTGTTTTACATTTACCATTGAGTTTTACTAGCAAATCTGAGACCATTTCATTTGTATATACCTTATGATTTAGCTTTTCTGCTGGCCTTTTTCGAGTAAGTTTTTAAGTTATAGCCTTAAGTACAGAGCCTTTATTTTCTCCCAAGCATATTGCATAAAATGGGTACTTCACAAATATTTATTGAATTGAATTGAATCTTTCTCCGTGATAATGCAAACATGAGTTTGTGAGCACACATTTCAGATGTTCTTTAATAAAGGTGGCAGAGCAAATATACTAACATTCCTGTTAAAGAATTTCCAGGATCAGATGGCCCGTCCTTGCAGTTGTTAGGAATATAAGATGATTTGAATGAGTCAGTTTGCTCTAGATGTGTATATCTTATGGTTAAGCCAAGAGACCCTTGGAGTTCGGTAGATGTTTCTGTTCATTTTCCATTAGCTAATCTTAGTGTAACACACTAGATACCACACATATCAGTGATAAACTCTGTCATCTTCATGTATGTAGCTAAAATGTTACCCTCACAACTTTGCTGGATATCTATATTTTGTGGTAATGAGACTTTATTATTGTGAAGTCAGTAAAATCCATTGTCAGGCATTACAGGTCATACGCAGGAGTTAGTTAGAAATTATAGTTGACCTACAGGACGTGGGGATGAGACATTTTCTCTCCTTTCCTTCAGTCTCCCTCTGTTCTCTCCTCATCTGCTTTCATTGTTGTATTCCTTCTTTCTTTCGTTTTCCCCTCTCTTTTCTAGCTGTAGATTGCTATTAGATACATTTTTTGCCCCAGTGACACAATCAGTAGGACCAAGAGGCTGATAAGAGGAGTTGCACACAGTCACACCCAGATACCGTGGTACCAGATGCTAGATAACCTTTCAGTTGTCTGAGCACACAGGCTGTCTGCTGGCACACCTCCCAGAAAGAGGCGGACACCTGGGGTGATCCCGGGGTGCTGAAAGGGGCACACTGTGGTTGACGTCAGAGGAGGGAGCTTAAAAGCCAACCTGGTGTCCTCACTCTGGCCTTTTTTTCTTCAAGCTACTCTTGCTGCTTCAATAATTTCCTTATCAAACATGTCTAATTTTTTTACTCTTTGGTAGTAATGGTTTCTTTTTCTCCTAAAAAAATTTTGTAGATTTTTTCTGGAAAGACAGTATTTACTAAAGCACTGTGTTTACCTAATGTTGTTATTATTCCCTCAGACCAAGTGTCATGTCTGTCTACCTAATATTTTACCCTTTGCTGTGACATAAACAACCCTAATGCCTAGCATAGTACCTAGGTCATAGCAACAGATTAGTATGTGGCAGCTATCATTGTTAGTAATAATTTTTATATTAGTAGTATATTAGATACAATGTATTTATTATAAATATATAATTTAATGTATCATTCAGGCCAGTTAGTGTCGGCAGGTACAAAGCATTAAGCGTAGTGTTTTTTGTTTTAATAAATCTTTATTGGAGTCCAGTTGCTTCACAATACTATGTTAGTTTCTGTTGTACAACAAAGTGAATCAGCCACATGCATACATATGTCCCCATATCCCCTCCCTCTTGAGCCTACCTCCCATCCTCCCTATACCACCCCTCTAGGTCATCGCAAAGCACCGACCTGATCTCCCTGTGCTATGCAGCTGCTTCCCACTAGCTATCTATTTTACATTTGGTAGTGTATATACATCGATGCTTCTCTCACTTTACCCCAGCTTCCCTCCCTCCCACGCCATGTCCTCAAGTCCATTCTCTATGTCTACATCTTTATTTCTGCCCTGCAACTAGGTTCATCAGTACTTTTTTTTTTTTTTTTCTTTTAGATTCCATATATATGCGTTAACATATGGTATTTGTTTTTCTCTTTCTGTCTTACTTCACTCTGTATGATAGACTCTAGGTCCATCCACCTCACTACAAATAACTCAATTTCGTTTCTTTTTATGGCTGAGTAATATTCCATTGTATACAAGTGTCACATCTGCTTTATCCATTCATCTGTTGATGGACTTTTAGGTTGGTTCCATGTCCTGGCTATTGTAAATAGTGCTGCAATGAACATTGTGGTGCATGTCTCTTTCTCAATTATAGTTTTCTCAGGGTATATGCCCAGTAGTAGGATTGCTGGGTCACATGGTAGTTCTATTTTTAGTTTTTTAAGGAACCTCCATACTGTTTTCCATAGTGGTTGTATCAATTTATATTGCCACCAACAGTGCAGGAGGGTTCCCTTTTCATCACACACTTTCCAGCATTTATTGTTTCTAGCTTTTTTGGTAATGGCCATTCTGACCTGTGTGAGGTGATACCTCATTGTAGTTTTGATTTTCATTTCTCTAATAATTAGTGATGTTGAGCATCTTTTCATGTGCCTCTTGGCCATCTGAATGCCCTCCTTGTGAAATGTCTATTTAGGTTTTCTGCCCAGTTTTATTTATTTATTTATTTATTTTTTGCGGTACACGGGCCTCTCACTATTGGGGCCTCTCCCGTCGCGGAGCACAGGCTCCGGACGCGCAGGCTCAGCGGCCATGGCTCAGCGGCCATGGCTCATGGGCTCAGCCGCTCCGCGGCATGCGGGACTCTCCCGGACCGGGGCACAAACCCGTGTCCCCTGCATCGGCAGGCGGACCCTCAACCACTGCACCACCAGGGAAGCCCCGCTTCTGCCCATTTTTAAACTGGATTGTTTGTTTTTTTGATATTGAGCTCCATGAGCTGTTTGTTTACTTTGGAGATTAATCCTTTGTCTGTTGTTTCATTTACAAATATTTTCTCGCATTCTGAGGGTTGTCTCTTTGTCTTGTTAATGGATTCTTTTGCTGTGCAAAACCTTTTAAGTTTAATTAAGTTCCATTTTTTAATATTTGTTTTTATTTCCATTACTCTAGCAGGTGGGTCAAAAAAGATCTTGCTGTGGTTTATGTCAAAGAGTGTTTTTCCTATGTTTTCCTCTAAGAGTGTTATAGTGTCTGGTCTTACATTTAAGTCTTTAATCCATTTGGAGTTTATTTTTGTGTATGGTGTTACGCAATCTTCTAATTTAATTCTTTTACATGTAGCTGTCCAGTTTTCCCAGCACCACTTATTGAAGCGGCTGTCTTTTCTCCATTGTATGTTCTTGCCTCCTTTGTCATAAATTAAGTACCCATATGTGCGTGGGTTTATCTCTGGGCATTCTATCCTCTACCATTGAGCTATATTTCTGTTTCTGTGCCAGTACCATACTGTCTTGATTACTGTAGCTTTGTAGTATAGTTTGAAGTCAGGGAGCCTGATTCTTCCAGCTCCGTTTTTCTTTCTCAAGATTGCTTTGGCTATTCAGGGTCTTTTGTGTTTCCATATAAATTGTAAAATTTTTTGTTCTAATTCTGTGAAGAATGCCATTGGTAGTTTGATCGGGATTTCATTGAATCTGTAGATTGCTTTGGGTGGTATAGTCATTTTCACAATATTGATTCTTCCAATCCAAAAACATTGTATATTTCTACATCTGTTTATGTCATTTTTGATTTCTTTCATCAGTGTTTTATAGTTTTCTGAGTACACGTCTGTCGCCTCCTTAGGTAGGTTTATTCCTAGGTATTTTATTCTTTTTTGTTGTGATGGTAAATGGGATTGTTTCCTTAATTTCTCTTTCTGATATTTCATTGTTAGTGTATAGGAATGCCAGAGATTTCTGTGCATTAATTTTGTATCCTGCCACCTTACCAAATTCATTGATTTGTTCTAGTAGTTTTCTGGTAGCATCTTTAGGACTTTCTATGTATAGTATTATGTCATCTGCAAACAGTGACAGTTTTACTTCTTCTTTTCCAATTTGTATTCCTTTTATTTCTTTTTCTTCTCTGATTGCCATGGCTAGGACTTCCTAAACTATGTTGAATAAGAGTGGCGAGAGTAGACATCCTTGTCTTGTTCCTGATCTTAGTGGAAATGGTTTCAGTTTTTCACCATTGAGTATGATGTTTGCTGTGGGTTTGTCATATATAGCCTTTATTTTGTTGAGGTAGGTTCTCTCTGTGCCCATTTTCTGGAGAGTTTTTATTGTAAATGGATGTTGAATTTTGTCAAAAGCTTTTTCTGCATCTATTGAGATGATCATATGGTTTTTTTCCTTAATTTGTTAATGTGATATATCACATTGATTGATTTGTGTATATTGAAGAATCCTTGCATCCCTGGGTTAAATCCCACTTGATCATGGTGTATGATCCTTTTAATGTGCTGTTTGATTCTGTTTGCTAGTATTTTGTTCAGGATTTTTGCATCTATGTTCATCAGTGATATTGGTCTATAATTTTCTTTTTTGTGTGATATCTTTTTCTAGTTTTGGTATTAGGGTGATGGTGACTTCACAGAATGAATTTGGGAATGTTTCTCCCTCTGCAGTTTTTTGGAAGAGTTTGAGAAGGATGGGTGTTAGCTCTTCTCTATGTTTGATAGAATTCCCCTGTGAAGCCATCTGGTCCTGGACTTTTGTTTGTTGGAAGTTTTTCAATTATGGTTTCAATTTCATTACTTGTGATAGGTCTGTTTATATTTTCTAATTTTTCCTGGTTTAGTCTTGGAAAAATTGAACCTGTCCAAAAATTTGTCCATTTCTTCATGGTTGTCCATTTTATTGGCATATAGTTGTTTGTAGTAGTCTCTTATAAACCTTTGTACTTCTTCAGTGTTAGTGGTGATTTTCTCCTTTTTCATTTCTAATTTTATTGATTTGCGTCCTCTCCCTTTTTTTCTTGATGAGTCTGGCTAAGCGTTTATCAATTTTGCTTATATTCTCAAAGAACCAGCTTTTACTTTTATTGATCTTTGCTATTGTTTTCTTCGTTTCTGTCTCATTTATTTTTGCTCTAATCTCTATGATTTCTTTCCTTCTACTGATTTTGGGTTTTCGTTGTTCTTCTTTCTCAGGTTGTTTTAAGTGTAGGATTAGATTATTTATTTGAGATTTTTCTTGTTTCTTGAGGTGAGATTGAATTGCTATAAACTTCCCTCTTAGAACTGCTTTTGCTGTGTCCCATAGGTTTGGGGTCATCGTGTTTTTGTTGTCATTTGTTTCTATGTATATTTTAATTCCTTCAGTGATCTCTTGGTTATTTAGTAGCTCACTGTTTACACTCCATGTATATTTGTGTTTTTTACAGGTTTTTTTTCTGTAATTGATTTCCAATCTAATAGTGTTGTGGTCAGAAAAGATGTTTGATGTGATTTCAGTTTTCTTAAATTTTCCAAGACTTGATTTGTGACCCAAGATGTGATCTATCCTGGAGAATGCTCTGTGTGCACTTGAAAAGAAAGTGTATTCTGCCACTTCGGGGTGGAATGTTCTATAAATATCAATTAAATCTATCTGGTCTATTGTGTCATGTAAAGCTTGTGTTTCCTTATTTATTTTCATCTTGGATGATCTGTCCATTGGTGAAAGTGGGGTGTTAAAGTCCCCTTCTATTATTGTGTTACTGTCGATTTCTCCTTTCATGGTTGTTAGCATTTGCTTTATGTATTGAGGTGCTCCTGTGTTGGGTGCATAAACATTTATAATTGTTATATCTTCTTCCTGGATTGATCCTTTGAACACTATATGTAGTGTCCCTCCTTATCTCTTGTAACAGTCTTTATTTTAAAGTCTATTTTATCTGATACAAATATTGCTACTCCAGCTTTCTTTTGATTTCCATTTGCATGGAATATCTTGTTCCAACCCTTCACTTTCAGTCTATATGTGTCCTTAGGTCTGAAGTGGGTCTCTTGTAGACAGCACATATATGGGTCTTGTTTTTGTATCCATTGAGCCAGTCTGTGTCTTTTGGTTGGGGTATTTAATCCATTTACATTCAAGGTTATTATCAATATGTATGTTCCTATTACCATTTTCTTAATTGTTTTGGGTTTGCTTTTGTGGGTCTTTTTCTTCTCTTGTGTTTCCTGCCTAGAGAAATTTCTTTAGCATTTGTTGTAAAGCTGGTTTGATGGTGCTGAGTTCTCTTAGCTTTTGCTTGTCTGGAAAGCTTTTGATTTTTCCATGAAATCTGAATGAGATCCTTGCTGGGTAGAGTAATCTTGGTTGTAGGTTTTTCTCTTTCATCGCTTTAAGTATATCCTGCCACTCCCTTCTGGTCTGCAGAGTTTCTGCTGAAAAATAAGCTGATAACCTTATGGGGATTCCTTTGTATGTTATTTTTTGTTTTTCCCTTGCTACTTTTAATATTTTTTCTTTGAATTTAATTTTTGTTAGTTTGATTAATATGTGTCTTGGTGTGTTTTTCCTAGGGTTTATCCTGTATAGGACTCTCTGTGCTTCCTGGACTTGGGTGACTTTTTCCTTTCCCATGTTAGGGAAGTTTTCCACTATAATCTCTTCAAATATTTTCTCAGTCCCTTTCGTTTTCTCTTCTTCTTCTGGGACCCCTATAATTCGAATGTTGGTGTGTTTACTGTTTTCCCCGAGGTCTCTGAGATTGTCTTCAATTCTTTTCATTCTTTTTTCTTTATTCTGCTCCTTGGCAGTTATTTCTACCATTCTGTCTTCCAGCTCACTTATCCGTTCTTCTGCCTCAGTTGTTCTGTTATTGATTCCTTCTAGTGTAGTTTTCATTTCAGTTATTGTGTTGTTCATCTCTGTTTGTTTGTTCTTTAGTTCTTCTAGATCTTTGTGAAACATTTCTTGTATTTTCTCAGTCCCTGCCTCCACTCTATTTCTGAGATGCTGGATCATTTTTACTGTCATTACTCTGAATTCTTTTTCAGGTAGATTGCCTATTTCCTCTTCATTTATTTGGTCTTGTAGGTTTTTACCTTGCTCCTTCATCTGTGATGTATTTTTTTGCCATCTCTTTGTTTTTTTAATTTTTTTTACTGAGTGGGATTGTGTTCCTGTCTTACTCGTTGTTTGGCCTGAGGTTTCCAACACTGGAGTTTGTAGGCTGTTGGGTAGAGCTGGGTCTTGGTGCTGAGATGATGACCTCCGTGAGACCTCACTCCAGTGAATATTCCCTGTGGTCTGAGGTTCTCTGTTAGTCCAGTGGTTCGGACTTGGAGCTCCCACCGCAGGAGCTTTGGCCTGACCCTCAGGTGGTGAACCAAGATCCCGCAAGCCATGTGGGGTGGCAAAAAGAAAAAAAAAAAAAGAACAATAACAAAGTAAAAAATAAAATTAGTCTATGAAACTAACAGATACGTTAGAAAGAATATAAAAATGAAAATGTATACGAATCAACAACCAGAAGGTACATTGGTGCCACAATAGTAAAAGAGAGGAGGGAAATGAAAAAAAAAAAGGAAAAGAAAAGTTTTTTAAAAACAAGGGGGGAGGGCTTCCTTGGTGGCGCAGTGGTTGAGAATCCGCCTGCCAATGCAGGGGACACGGGTTCGTGCCCTGGTCCGGGAAGATCCCACATGCCACGGAGCGGCTGGGCCCGTGAGCCGTGGCCGCTGAGCCTGCGCATCCGGAGCCTGTGCTCCACAACGGGAGAGGCCACAACAGTGAGAGGCCCGTGTACTGCAAAAAAAAGAAAGGGCCGGCGGGGGGGGG